>NW_010191354.1:0-27176 GCF_000695765.1 Mesitornis unicolor
CACAGGTGTGGGCGGCCAGGCCTGCTCCCAGGCTGAAATAATTCTCCAAATACTACCATATGTTACGGCACTGAGACCAGGAGGGAAGAGGGAGGCACAGTTGGGAGAAAAGCAGGAGAGCTGCCAAGATAAAGAATTCATTACAGAGGAGTCATGTCGTGATCTCACACTGGAGACGAGTGAAATATTCTGTGTGATTTAACATTTGGTGAAAATATCCCAAACCACATGCTGCCCTTCCCCCACCTCTTTATACCGACCAGGGTTGCTTGGAGCCTCCAAATCTTTATTTTAATTTTGTTGGAGCCTTAAAGCCTTGCTGTGCAGTGCACAATTGCTTTAGTCAGAATTTCATTCTGGGATGATACTGACCCAGTATGTGTGCTGGATAAAAAACCTTTAAATACACAGTTCTATTGGAGAAGTAGGAATTTAGGTTCATAGGGGTTGTAACAGGCAAATCTATAGTTTCATTTTGCAGAAGGGTATCTTCCCTGGGTTTGCAGACAGTGATGTAGTTTATAACATGGGAAAGCTGCACAGTAGATTTGCCAACATCCATAAACATTTCCCCGCACCCCATTTCTTGACTGGTATCCATTTTTCTCCTGTTGAGGTTTTCTTTTGTTGTCCAGAAAAAAAATCAGGCTTCAAATGTTCACAGAAACGGGCAGTGTGACATTCCCACCATACGCTTTTTCTTCATTAAAGTCTTGGATATGGAGCCTGTGGCTGCTCAGGTACACTGAGAGAGTTTGGGAAGGAGGAACAGGGCAGGATCAGCAGTCAGAACAGGACAGAGGTATAGGGCAGAATGCACAGATAATGGTGCCAAATATCCTTATGATGAACCATCCTCCTAAGTTTTCGCAACTCAGTTTTCAGAGCTGGATTTAAGCTTCAGGAGAACCAATGGGAGAAGGTTGTGTGCCCAGATCCTGATCGTATGGCTCAGAATATGCATTACCATGACTGACTGTGGGACAGACAATCACTGGGAGCTTATATCAGTTCATTTAAAATTACCTCCACCACTCTCCCAAAGGAAATAGAGAAATTTTACTTATACCCTATTACAAATGACCGCAGCATATAAAAAAATAAAAAATAAAACCTAAAATAGGTACTCCAGTAGTGAAGACAGCTGAAGACATCTTCTCTTCAGCTGCTTGTCCCTGTTCATTTGGTTGTGCTGCCAAAGATGCTTGTAGCCCAAGCTGTAAACCAGGTCACTGAAACTCTCTTTGTTAAATCCTCTAACAGACAAAAGAGACAAATAAAAAATTTTAGGAAACCGCAGCCTTTGTTTCCTCCACATGATCTGGACTACAAAACAGTTGTCTCCAAACCATCTGAAAATCTCCAGCTTTCTTCTGAGAACTAAAAGATGAAATTACTGCAATCTTAAGTCTTGTGTTACCAAAAATGAATACAGTTCATTCACAGATGTGAAGAATAGGCAAATTAGGGCTCCAGAGAGAGAATACACAGTTTGGAGTACCTTCTGCAGAAAAATGGATGCACACATGTAACCCTGACATTTCCATTTAGTGAAATGGGGTTCTACCATCAGTGCAAGAGTTAGTGGACAAATCTGTGAAGACTTTGTGTATGGCAAGAATATTTATGGTGAGATTTTCAGGGAGAATGGCAACCTAAAAATCATTAAGTCCGCCTTTTATTTTCTGGCTTATTAAAAAACATAGTGTATGAATACACAAACCAATGAGAGTGGAGTAACCAAAGCCATGAATTTACAATACACTTGCAATTCAGAATAATACTCTGTGTGAATAGAAGATAGCTTGCCTTTCACTGGGAGAGGAGTTAACAACCCTATGTATTCTGAATTTACACATCAGGGTAAGAAAGCGTGCATGGTTAATACTGCAGAGTTGCTAGACATAATAACATGTTCCTGTGCCCACACTTTTAATAATAGTATAGAAGGAATATTTTAAAATTAGGTATACTCTTTACCTCTTCCAGGAAGAATAAACATTGGTTGACTTTTATTTTAGAGTGACTTAAAGAACATTTGCACTTTCATGTTCTCCAGTAAAGTGTGGAGAGTGGAAAGGCGTTACTAGTTGTAAAAGTCATGTCTTCTCTACTTGATATTTCCTGAAAGACTACAGTTGTCTAAAAAACTAGTAAAGGTTTTGGATACTAAATAATTAAAGCCTGATTGACTGAGAGGGGAATTAATTTTAATCGTGCTTGCTTTTTTTTAAGTGCTTATTTTAAATGCTTGACAAATATTTGGAGAAAATTATCTTTTCAGTAAGAACCATCAACTTCTTACCTTCAGTTGAGAAGTCAGCAAAGAGTCCTCTTTGCTTGAGCCTGCAAGAACACACTTAATTGCTTTATATTGCTTTTATAAGATTTAAGTGTTACTTAAACGGGGAGGCTTCCTGAATTATGGCTTCAGAAAGCGGTTTCCGTTTTAGAAAACTTTCCAGAGGATTGTCTTGAACAGCTAACATGGCCTTCAGCACTGCTAAGGAAAACAGCCCTTCATATTCCTGCTATTTTTATTATTTTTTTTTTAAAAGAGAATGCTGTTCAGTCCTTTTCCTCAAAAAAAATAGGAAGAAGGGGAAGAACACACACTCATTTTGCCTTCCTTTCCATTTTCATAGCACTGCAGCATCTGGGCTGGGAACAGCTTTTGCTTGAAGTTTGCTACCCCCCAGGACACCACTGGCTCACAAGTTACACAGATTTGGCAGCTATGGCATGTGTTTCCACAGCCTCCCTGAACTCTCACATACCAAGTTGGATGTAGGAGGTCTATGCCTACAGTTGCTGCTCTGGCCACCAAATGATTCCTTATAATTTATTTCTCAGTCTCTAAATTAATTTCTATAATTTGCATAAAGCTTCCCACTTGGGCTGCATTGGCGTCATGGATGCGGACCAAATATCTGTCTTGGCTTTAGGATCTAGAAAGTTTATTTCTACATCAGTAAATTGTAAGTGCAATTTAGTTAATGATGTGCCCTGAAAGGGACAAAGGTTAAGTTGAGCGTAAATATATTAATGCACTCCCCTTCTGATTGTGGCATGATGCGCTTATATTATTTCTAGCACCAAAGGTCAATAAATTCTTAATTAGAGTTCTAGCCATAACAAAACAATAAAACAAGCTCTCCTCCTCATATTGTAACAAGCCTTCCTAATATAATAAGGGTTGCTAGATGCTGCTGAAGTGTGAGCACATGCAGGGATGGTTAGAGAGAAAGGGAACAGCTACATTGACACTGCAATGCAATCGAGTCCATCCTGCCACATGACGGGGTCTGCCCTCTGATGCTGGACCACTATATGCACAAATCGAAGGACCTAATCTATTTAAAGCTGTCTGTCCAAGACCAAAAGATGGCCAAAATCAAAGCAAGGTGTAGATACTACCTTCTCCCTCCAACTCTAGCATTTAGTGTCAGCATGTCCAGTCATTTTTTTTCTTCACTCAAATATTTCCTGTCAAGCTGAGTTACAAATGTATATAACCTCTGTTGTTTTTCACAAGCATAACATGCAGAAGAGATCAAACTTCCTTTATACATACAAATAAGTTTACATTTAAGAGCCTCCACCAACTTTGTTTTACTGGGGAAAGAAATAACTTACAAGGCCCTGTGTTTAATTTTGGAAAAGATGCTTTCGTAGTCTGCTCTCTCCCACGTGCATGCATGTGCAAGGAGAATGCTTTTTCCTGTCTACAGCCAATGGTATAAGGATTCCTGGCAAAGCTCAAAATGAAATCCACTATCATCTGTCAGTAAAATGACTTCCAAATTCCAGCTGGATGCTGTGCAACACTCTCTTTAAAGAACAACTGCCTCTGCATTTGGTATTGTAGTTCTACTGTCTCCAGGTGACTGATTTTTGGAAGCAGTTCAGTGCTGCCAGTCAGCAAAAAAGTCCAGTTTCAGATATCTCAGGCTTTAGTCCTGCCCCTTCCAAAACAGATCAAAAGGTTTCTTTTTCTTCTTAATGAAATAAATCCAAAGAAAACATTTTCCCACCCTCGCAGAAAGCCAAGCTCCCCACCCCCACCCCATTCTCTTGTACTTTCAAAGCCTGTATCATTGCCTGCTTTCTTCTGGCATAAAAGGAGTTTCCCTAAGGTTAGAGGGTCCTCCATGGAGATCTGCTTCTGTAGTGCTCCTCTCTCCTGCCACCATCAGGAAAGGGAGTCTTACACAGTAGTGCAGAGCACTAACCACTAACCTTTCTCAACAGCCAAACAAAGCAAAGTCTAAATAAGTGGAATTTGAAACATTATGCTGTTACTGGTGCACAAATAAAAATGTTTCTGATCCATTAAAAACAAACTTTCACACTATGGCGGGTAAACAGACCTGAGATGTATGCCAGAGTTTACAATGAAAATATTGATAATAAGTGGGTGGAAAGACATGGTGTGTTTGTTTATTTTTTAAAGGAGATTATTTATAAAAGTACATGCAATCTGAACTGCAATTGGAATTAAATGTCTACAACCATAATTCTTTGGCCGTGGTATCCTAACTCTGAACTCGTATTTGGATGGTTTTTAACTGAATTGTCTGAGGGTAATGTCTAATTGCAGAATAATTAAATTGTTACAATATATATGATTCTGAAACTGTTGCTTCAACTTTATTTCCCCCTCCTTTATTTCCAGTCTGTTTCCCTGAGCATATACAATCCCCAGTAGATCTAGTTCAATGAATGGGATTTGGAAAGAAATACGTGGAGTAGTGACTATTTCCTGGCCTATTTTGACACCTGTCTCTCTCGGTCATACTAGTGCCTAACATCCGCTTCATAGAACACCCATGATTAAACTTCCCAGTCCTAGGACTGTGTCTTAAAACACAGTCATGCCTTACCTTATCATCCAGTAAAACCTTTACTCTTTAAACTTGAAGTCTAACTATCGTCTCCTTACCTCAGACCAGAACAGCATCCTGTGCTTCTCCATTTCCCACCTGCACCATTTCTACTTCACAGGCTTTTCTTATTCTGCATCTCCAAAATTCAAGCTGGACCCAATCCCCTGCAATACTTCCCCCTGGCCAACACATACCCCTTCCTGTGACAGCAGGCACCATAAAGACTCAAAGCCAGCATCTCCTAGCAGTAGCAGGAGCAGATCTCTCATATTTTAAGGACCAGCACCTCTCTCCTGCCAGTCCTTGCTTCTAGATATAGTTGGTCCATGTCATCTGTGATACACCTGCCAAGCACCCCAGCCTGCAAGCTCCTGGCTCCAACTGAAGTATTTATGCAGATGTGGTCCTCTCCCTCATCAGCTGTGCTGGAGTTCCTCCTCCCATGTACTTCACCAAGCACTCCACGACCACAATTTCCCAGGTTACATAAGAAATAAAAGAATAAGGGAAAATTGGGTACTGCAATAGCTGATGAATTGAGGTCACAACCTAAAATTTGGCCAGCCATCCTATGGAGACTCCCATAGATAATATGGGAATTTACTTATTCCTGAGGTCATCAGGATCTAGCCCTGTACCTATATAGTGGCCCCTGCAAGTGCTGTAACCCCAGCTATTATTAGGAAAAGCACAGTGAGGACTAGGTGATGGGGACAAGCAGACCATGAGCAGTTTCTGCCTCATCTAGCACCCTCCTACCAAGATGAGTGAGAGATGGAAAGTATTATGAAATGTGGCTTACGTTTGTGGAATTATCTGTAATGAAGTAGTATTCTTCAGCTTATTTGGATGGATGCTGTGCAGTTATGTGAAGTACACCACAAAATAATACAGTTTCCTGTCCCCCAAAGTCTGCATAGGTATCCTATGTGCAAGATTTTAGTGAGTCTTAATGATATGGAAAGTTGAAAGAATTTGTACTGTTCTTGTTTCTGCAGACGACAGCAAAAACAAGGCTCTGTTAGACTTTCTGTATTTCTTAAATTAGCTATTTGAAGGAGAACAAAGTTAATGTAAAAGTCTCAGAAAATTCATTCTTTAATTAAAGTGCAAATTACAATTCTAGGAAGGATAAATAGTTTTTTTATCCCTATCAGATGCTAACACCTGCTTTAATGTGAAAGCTCCTCTTACTACTGACAGGTATTGTAAAATAAATAAAAGCTGCAAAGAACAATCAGTAATATCATCAGCAAAATACAGCTTCTGCTGTGACCACCCATTCATATAGGTTCAGTAAACTTTAAACAAATAAAATGCAGCAAGTTTTTGTGTTTACACTGGTCAAGTTTTAAAGGATTTCTGATTAGCACTTTTCTTAGTTGTTGAACAGTATTAGCACTAATTCCCATCAGCCAAATTCCTTAATTCACAGTCACATCAGTCAGAATGAAAAAATAGGCCTTTTTCCATCCCTCTCCATCTCATTACTTCAGACACAGCGAAACATTTACTATGGCAAGGTTGCAAGATGCTGAGGGCCATCCATAGAAAAGGTACGCTAGTTAGCTAAAATCTGGCCATATTCCCAATGTATCGACCAGCCTGTGACAGCATTTTCAGATCATGCCATCTGTAATGCTTATTTTGTATCTAGAGATTTTTAAGAGTCAGTGTTTGAAAATAATGTGGAGAGATTTGAGGTGAACAGCTGAGCTCAGCAGTTCAGCCCAATATACTGTCTGTGGTGTCTAAACCCTAATTCTCTTTTATGCGGATGTATTCTGAGTACATAAACATCCTAAAGTCATTCTGACTGTTTGTCATCAGGTATGACAACATAAGACTGTGAGCAAAATGAAAGAAAGCAGAATTTCTTAGCTTTCTTTAAAATATATGTTAAATGACAACAGAAAGTTTTTTTTGGTGAACACTTCTTCCATTTGCCTTGAATTATCTTTGCTTTTCTTCATCATCCCATAAAATCCTATGAAGACTAAGCAATAACAATTTAAAGAATGTACTGATGGATTAGTTATTTTTACTTCAAACTCCCGTCAGTACAGTTGAGTGCCGTTACTACCAGTATGGGTCAAGGGATTGCAACTCGACTGGTTTCCTTTTGTACAAAAGCCTGACATTTACAAGATTTATATGAAGTTTTTATTTTATTTTATTTTGCAGCATAGACTATTGCTTTCCAAGACAGAAAATTAATGAACTGATCTTGAAAGGCCATCTTCTGGTCTAATGATGTTTAGACAACAGTAGAGAGACAGAGCTATGCTACCAAGAAGTGTTACAGTTTGGATGTAATAAAAGGCTACTCTGAAACTGAACCACTCCTAGGGTAGTTTTCATTTCAGAGGTGATGGAATTTTATTTCAGACATTATAACGTAGCTTTTGCACAAAAGATTCAATCAGCACTTCATGTTCCTTTTTAGAGCTTAGTACTTGGGATTCCAAGCTGGTGCAAATATATCACTTATTTTGGGGCAGTAAGCTAGCTGTGGGAAAAGCTGATCAGTTCTGAAGCAAAGAAAATATTGACTACTAAAGCTCAACACTTACCTCATTCAGACCTTGCCATCAGAGTTTGAGTAATTCTAGATGCTTTGAACAACAGGCTGAGGCCCAGAGCTGGAGGTGTTTAGCTCCCCAGGAGTCCTTGGACGATCTGCTATGTACATGGCTCACACACCTTTGGCCACACATCCTGGATCACTCATGTCTACTTAGAGGGCAGTCCAGTAGGGCAAAACAGGGCAGACTGTGCTGGTTTACCCTTCTTTTCTGTCCAGAATCAGTGGATTAGCAATGCATAGTAGGTAAGATTGGCAGCACCTCTAACCCAGTGGTTCTAATAGATTTTAATGAGGTGTTAGTCAGTCCATCCGCTACACGTACTAGGATGCTATTCAAGTCAGAGACCTGGAGATCTTTACTGCCAAGGACAGTGGAGTTCCCTGTAGAAAGCGCCATCCTTTTTGCTTTTCAGAAATATGGCGAAATGATAGAAAGTTTTACAGTGCCATAAACCAAATTCTTTGCCTGAGTGTTCATGAGAAAGGACTATTGATGGTGCAGCTTGGCCTTTGGGAGGCATTCCTTAAGGCTGCATTTATGTCATTTATTTCATCAACTAGCCAGGAACAGTGTGGTTTTTCTGAAAGAATGACTACATTCCTGTTCTTGATTTTATCTATGGAGGGGATGTGAAGGCATGGAGAGAACAAAGGGGAGAGAACTAAAAACAAGAACCCTGAGGCACACTGCATCACTGCTGCTACCACACAAAGTCTGTGCAGCTGGAAGTGTGAGAAGGGTGAAAAGACACTGAAAGGCAGACGCTTGAAGCTGGGAGAAAGTAATTCCAGCTTTGTCTGTGTAAACGCACTGCTGGTGGGGCATAGTACTGGTGTGTCATGGTACTGATAGGGCATGGCAGTATTACCATTAGGGACTGTGCAATGTGTTTAATGTCTTTTTAAACTAAGGTGCCTTGACCTGCCTTAACCCATTTGTTTGCCCATCCTCCCATGCTGGTCTCTAGACCTCTACTTGTATATTTGGAATCTACAGAATTGTTGAAAGGAGGAAACATGTGCACACTTTCATCCATTTGTTATCCTCAAGTCAGTGGGAAAACAGAATGTTTTAATCAAGTTTTGAAAGGCTCCTAAGAATAGCTTATCAATCTGATAAATATCAAGCTGGGGATGTCTTGCCCAAATACTTTCTAGGATATATATGAGGATTTGATGATGTGTTCTTCAAAAAGCCCGTGGATTTTTTCTTTTCTTTTTTTTTTCCCAAAGAACATAAGACACTTCTGTACAATAGTATGTCTAAAATATAATTTGAAGAAAGAAAGATAGAATAAGACGAAACAAAACTACTTGTAATGTTAAATATCCATATTTTGAACATGGTCCTGTGTGCATTTGTAAAGCTGGAGCTGCAAAACTCAGGATAGATTCTTGATAGCAGTTTTTTTCTACACTGTGAAAAAGCAAGACTGTTCTCCTCTAAGCTAACAGATGCTCAGTACTTTGTACCGATAAGAAAAGTACAAGCATAGAAATGCAAACATCAGTGTGGGAGACCACAGCCTTTCCTAGGTAGAATAGATAACTAGGCTCCTTTATGGAAGGGAATATAGGTGTTAGAGTTTCCTCCCGTGCTATCCCTCCAACTGCTTTTCAGATGAAAGCTACCCACTTGGACCAGAAAAAGTGGGATGAGAGTGTACATGCTGAACAATGAAACTATAATTTCAAACTTACACTCATGACCTAGAGCTCTGGAAAACTCTCATTATAGTATGCTGCCAAATCTGGTGAAAGACAGGCTTGTTACCCGAGATGGTTCTTTTGGTACCTACCTCGATTTTTGGCTAGGTGGCAGTCGAGGTTATTTATGTATCGATATACATGTGCACTATTTACTACACCAGTTTGAAAGTCAGCTCACTGTGCTGGTGAAAAAGTACTTATTATCACAGATCTGCTCATCCCTATGCTGCTACTGCTGTGCGCTCTCTTACATCCAGGAAAAAGCAATTTTCACATTGATGGCTCATTATTTATTTACATGCTTTTTTCACATTTGGGGAATGCAAAACCAAACACTGGTCGCTTGACCCTTTTCATGAATAAAGTTCTAATTAACATTATACAAATCAATCAGACCAGGACAGTGAAAGCCTATTTTCTCTCACGTCCCCAGTAGACTCCCAGTTTATATATTTCCAGTGGCCACTCTGTTCGCTTTCTACAACAGTGGGTTTGGGCAGAATGTGGGCTGCAGTTTGCTGGCATAGTGATGTGGGCTCATGGCACGATAATTAATGTCTTCAGGGTGGCACCTGTGAAGAGGCAAACAATGCTGGGAGCAGAAGTAGCTGTGCTAGCACCAGGGCTTTTATGTCCACTCAAGGAGTGTAAGTCAAAGTAGGGGTTTAACTCCTCCAGTAAAGGAAGGCCCTCTATCAGCATGGGAGGCTCTGTCTGGACAGTCACACTGGCAGAGCAGCCGTAATTAAGAGGAGATCTGCAGTTTAGACAAGGGAGTGTGTAAGGGAAGCTTTGGAAGCTGATCTCTGTGATTCCCAAGAATGCCAAGGAAACTGGTAGTATGGAGGGCACATGAAGCACACCATGGCAAGACCACTGGAGTCTGAGGTTGTACAACCACTGCCATGCAGCACCCGTCTCCAGGTGGCCAGATGCCAACAGGGTAGAGGTAACACAGCCTGGTCCAAACTTCTTTCGGAGAATCAGGCAACATGCTGAGTCAGAGAGCACCAAGATCATTTGGGTTTGGACTTCCAAACAGGAATTGATGCAGTTTGATGAGAATATGCAACTCCTGTCTCTTTCAAGGAAGGAAACAAGCAAGGAGCTCTTCACAGTGACCTTGATCTCACTTCATGGCTGGGTGTGATGATAAGTTTCTTGTGGCCTCAAAAAGCAGACACACTGATGTTTAAGCTTGGATATGGGGTCCTCTGCTGTAGCCCTCTCTGTGGCAGCAGCTGCCTTCAGCCCTGCTGCTTTGCCTTACCACCTGTTGGTAGATGCACTCTCATGCGCAGCCTCAAGCCCGGGGAGATTAGACCCATTCATGTCTGAAATGTTTTTAGGGGGAGGAACTGTTAAAATGGCTCAGCCCCCTCAGTGCTGCTCTCCTATGGATCGCTGTACCCCCCTGAGCGACTGCCCCCCCGCACCCATGAAGCCCCTTGAAGCAGCTGCTGTCCGTCTGGCTGCCCTGGCCTCCTTGTCAGCTGTTTGATGTCACCCATCAATCTTCCATCTTTCCTGCAAATCTCTGATGATCGAGTTTCACATTTCCAGGACTCCAGCGTAAAGCCCTTTTCACTGGTATAATTAGTAATTAGAGGAAAAATGTTAGCAAACTCCTCTTGGCATAAACAGACACTCAATCTCCATCTGTTAGGTCAGGAAATTCGCATTAGGGCAAAGGCTCAATACAGATTTTTCTATCTGAGGTGAGTGACCGCACACGCTCTGTGCTACTTAATTAAGCTGGCCATATGACGAGTGAGAGCTATTTATAAGTGATCACTTTGATTATAAACAATTTTCAGTGTTTTGAAAGTCATGGTGTCTTTCCTGCTAGGAGTCCCTGTGGGCTTTAAAAGAAATGAGCTCTCCCAGTGATGCTCTGCAACCCCTGGGAAGGAGATGTGGGGTCGTTCATTACTGGTGTTCAAGCCCACAGTCTTTCACAAAGCTGCACTGCTGAGATGACACCATTCAGTGGAGTCATCCTATCATTCAAGCACGACAGGTAGGGCAGACTGAGGACTGGACCTCTTCAGTACAAGTGGGCAAACACATGATAATATGCGATGAGCAAAGCTGAGAACAGACTAGTTCAGACTGGAAGGAAGGCCTGCATATTTATTGTAGAAAAAAGCTAATGGCTGGGGACAATTAGCAAGTGTTGTGATGAACACCCTTCTCTGGAAAGCTTCCAGGCAAGATTGGATTACTTTTCCTGCTGTAGCAGATGCTATAGCTTGAAGAAAAGCTAATTTAGGGAAGTCCTATGCCTTGTGTTATGCAGGAGACTGCAGCAAATGATCACTATGGCTTCTTCTGGCTTTATTATCTTAATGGAAACAAACGATGCCAGTCAGGCCATGCTTAATCCCTAACTTGGTTTCCATGCATTGTTTTTTCCTACAGCTCATCCTCTGGTCTTGTTTGGCTCCTCTTAAGAACTGTTTTTCCTCCTTTTGCAGAGGACAAAATACATATATGACTGAGGACCGAGTCTCTGATCCTTCCATAATTATCTGAAAGAAAGCCAGAGGTTGTACAGCTGGGCAAAAGCTCAGCAGCAGTTAAGATCAGAAACTTAAGATCAGAAACCCTTTTCTGAGGTTTCTGTTTAATTTATAGGTTTTGGTGCAACCAAAACAAAGATAAACAAGCCAAGTCCATGGCTGCGTTCCAAGCTAGGAGTTGGGCAGTCTATAAATACAAAGCCCCAGCACTGCAACCAAGGCAGTTCTTATGGGCCCAGAGTTTCATGTTGCTCCGTAACACAGTCCTGCCTGGTCTCTCCAAAAGGAGAACAATCTCTTTCCGGGTTTCTGATGTAAATTAGACATAGCAGCACATGGTTGTTTCAGGTATGGACAGAGAAGCTGGGCTTGATTGAGCCACACTCAGATAGGGAACCATTACTAAATTGGAATTGGAAAATATGATCCAATTATTCGAGCAGTATTTAAAGAACCCAGGACACTATATAGCTTAAAGGAACCTACCTCTAGGAGCTTGAGAGGAACAGGGTGAACCTTAGCTGCTAGAGTGGGAAAGGAGGAGTTTCTAGAGAAGGAGAGAACACCCGAAAGGTATATGAGATGTTTCTTGACATAGGCATTTTCTCTGCAACGTGTGTAGATGAAGGAGGACACAGACAATTGTATTTTTTTTGAACTATTTCCAGATATGCTGAACACTGTGTCGCAGGGTACTAAAAATCAAACTGGACACTGAATTCACTGTTAGATAAGAAATAGAAATTATGACAGCATCACAGGAGAAATTGTAAGAAAGGCATTTACATTCTTACAGTAGCATAACCTCATAGTTTTGACATGATGCATGCCTCACAATGCTGACCTTATTTTAAACAACTTAAAAGACTTTTGACCTTAACAACTTAATAGTATTCTCTTAAAATATTTTTTGAGTTTATATTCCTAGGCCTCAAAGAGGAAAGGTGAACTCAAGGAAAAATAAGCAAGTCATGTAGGATCACACTGACATCCTTAACTGCCCAACTGATAACTTAAGGTCATTTTCAGCAGCCCCTGTCACTTGAGCTAACTAGAATAACTGCTAACAGCAGAGGTTAGCTATTTGGTAGGTGAATGAGCATTAAAAAGAGATGAGGTCATACAATTCATACTAGTGCATACTATTGGCTTTCAGAGAGACTCCATGGCAGGAGAGGAGTGGTGAGATGTGGACTCTGTTCCAATGGGGGCTGTGATCAAAGGGGATCTCCTCTGTCAGCTCCAAACAAGCTGTGATCCTTGTGCCCCATCTCTGTTCCCTGGTCCTTGCTGCAGGTCTCTCTTTTCCCCATCCTTAGATATACATTGTAGTTCAATCCCTTCTTCCTATCCCTGTCCCAGTTTCTTGACGCAGCTTCTCCCCAACTCCCTTCTCTGATTTGTGTCACCAGCATTGACTAGTTCCCTGATCAATCTTTTTCTCTGCCACTCTAAATTAACAATTTCTTCCTATCTGTGTTTCTCACAATCTCTGTTGCTCCATACCACTCTAGCTTCTTAGATTCTTCATTCGTCCTTGGCATTCACCGTCTTTTCTGCCATACTTACTCTCTGCTCCCTCTCCAGCTTCTGAGTTTATACAGACCAACTCGTTTACCTTGGACACAACTCCTACTAGAACTGGTGTCTCTCCTGCTACACATCTTCATCTGACAAATTTCCAATATAACTTGTGGCTCCAGTCTTCTCCTCAAACTGAGTCTTTCCTCTTCAAATTCCTCCTCCCCTTTTCTGCTGAATGTAGCTTTCCATTTTCCTCAGATCCTTGCCCTGAGCATTACCCAAGCAACTCCTGTTTGCAATTTCTAGACTCCAGTTTTCTGCTCTGTATCAATTGTTTTTTATTCCTTTCCTCTCTTCTCCACATCCACTTTCATTCAGTAGGTCTTCTCCACCATCTTTTCTGAGTGCCAGTTGCAGATCATCACTATCCTGAGGGAGTCTGTCCTACCAGTATTAACTCTAGGAGTAATGTCTATAAGAAGCAACCTACTTGACTTCTTATGCATGCAGAACATGCACAAAATCCTTGGTGACTTCCCCTGCATGGCTCTGACCTGCATATGTCAAAATGTGACCTTTAAATTTGTCAAGTTTTGAAGGTTTTCACAAGGAGAGAAAGAGGAACAATACTGACACAAAAGCCATTCCTTCTGACAGGATCACATTTTCCTTTTGAATGTTAGTACCATTACAGCATCTAAAAAAACCAAAATTTTCAGAACGTGTTCAATATAAGCAACAAAAAAGGACATAATTCAGTTTTTCAGTTTTATAAGTTGATTTTTCCAAACAAGTGTCTTATCACCAATATGACAATGACCGGGGTAGGCTAGGGACAAAGAGAGAAAGAACAAGCCAGAGTCAGTGGAGACCTGAAAAGGAAGAAATCTATGCCAAAGGTGTCTATGTCTTCCTTTCTTTATCAGTGATTGCAGTAAGTCTTTAATAACATATAGTTGTTGTGGTACTCTCTTTACCTCTCTGCTGGTCTTGTCTCCTCTTGCTTCATTCTATCCCTTCTCTAATTCCATGTCCCCAACTTTTTTATTCTTCAGTTCTGTACCTGTTACAACTCCTACTCTATCTCCTTACATTCCCTTTGTACTTAGTTTTTCTTTCCTACTTTGCCTCTTAATTATCTCCTAAATATCTTCTCTTGGCTCCTTTTCCCTCATGTCATAATTTTCTTCCCTTCTCAATCTACTCCATGGAATAAATCTGGCTATGAGAAAAAAAAAAGCCAAGAACAATAGCTATAAAGCCAGATGTCTGGACATCAGTGTTCATTTGTACTCTTATTTTTGGTCATACACAAAATGTGCCCAGCTGTTGCACTAAGTCCTTTAAGCAATCAACAAATCCCTGCTCTGCCTGCCCTGAATATATTCATGCATAGAACCCCATCTGGAATTGCTCTTCTCTTCTTGGGTTCTCTTAAACTACTTTATACTTCTGGGTCTGATTGAAGAAAGGATTTTATAAAGAATATTTTGAGACAATACAAGCAAATCCCATCATCTTAGATGGAAATCTCTTCAAGTGACACAATGTTTTCCACTGTGAAAGGAGGGTGTGTTTCTCCTTCATTGTTCTCTGTCCTCTCTCTCTCCCTCCTTTGCTTCATCTCCATTCCTTCATATATTACTACTGTCCTGTGAATTTGCTGAAGACTGTGTCTGGTTTGTCTATGCTTGAAAACCCCAGGCTGCTTAGTGATAACACCTGTCCAACCAGTTCGAGAGGGTACAGATCTAATGGAGACTGTGAAGTAAGGCAGAGGCAGCTCGCTCCATTCAATGCTGAGGGTTAATAGAAGGAAAATATTGATGTTTTATTAAATTACTCCTATAGGTCAGATCATATAACATGCCCAAGATCTAAACAATGATCCTGTTCTGAAGGAATGTGAGGTTCAGACTGATGAGATAATCCGTTTGCTGGAATATCTCTCTGAGTTCACTAAATTGCTTCCCTTATTTAATTACAAATTAATTGAAAACACTCCTTGCCCAGCGGAACAGTACTTAAAACCTGATTTGTTGATAGTATCCTAATCCTCCTTAATATTCCTGTAGACTCTCCCACGATTATGTCATCAATTTTACACTTTTTTCTACTTTAGTAAAATCTTTTATGCAGGGCTCATTAACATAAATAAAGGAAATAGCTGCAGTCCAAGGTACACAAAACTTTATTAATCCCAGCCAAGGTGATGCTGACATAAGGAACAAAGTGGCACACTTGCAACTGATGTAAATTTGGTAGCAGAGACACTATCAGAGCTCAGAAGGGAAGCATGCATCTCTGTTAGCAGAGAGAGGAGATGAGTATTTGGACAGGAAGCAAATGAAATCTATGCAGGAAGAGGCCAAGTTATGGAATTATTTGAATTTAAAGCATCTAGAGAAGGTCACGTGTCTTCTGCCTGTTGCATTTCTAGTCTTCAACCAGTAGGTTACTCACCTTGCTGCACTTTTCAGTGCTTAGCATGATCTTTCTCTTCATAGAAATTGATACTCCAGGGGAGGCAGAGTTGGCCTGAAGCAGACAGCTCCACTGTGTGGCAGAAAAACCTGTCTTACAAAGAGTGAAATCAGAGTTTACTTTCAGACCCCAAGAAACATGTTGCTAATTTTTCAGCCAAGCCATTGACCTCTCAGTTTGAGATTATGTCTATTTGCCTACTGTGAAGTGCTTTGTAAAAACAATAGAAATGCAAACATAGCAGTGATAAAGTACTTAACAACATCAGATTCTCACAAAATGTCTGTTAGTCAGCATCTTACTCAGACAGCACAACACTGTAAATCTGAACTACTGTCCACTTTCCTTCACCCAGATAAAAGCTCCTTCTTTCCCTTCTATCCTGTAGTGACCCTTTTCCTGAGACACTAATCATATAAACAGTTTATATGGTATACCAAAAAGGCTGACAGATTTAGGCAATTTTGGACACCAGGATGGAGGAAAGAAAACATAAGATCTGGAGATTCTGGGTCTGGATTTTTCAAAGCACCTTCCCTAGCTTCACTGGGGACAGGATGCAAGGAAGAGGGGATAATTATTCCAGATTAGTCTTGGCTATTTTGGGTTACAAGTAAAAAGTTGAAGTCCAATAGGCATCTGGTGCAAATCCCAGGGCCCTGGGGACATGCAGTCTCAGGAAGACACTCCTTGAGAAGCCAAGTACTCACTTCACACTCCCATCTCTGCAGATTTTTTTTATGTGTAGCCACCTCCCTAGCGCATAACAGCAATCTGCTTCTGAAGTAATGACACTATGAATTGTAATGGCACAGTGGCTAGGTCCCCACAAAAGTCACACCCTGATGTAGGTGGCAAAGGCTGAGAGTTACTACCATCATATGGATGCCAAATAGCTACAGAAGATATTTAGGTAGCTCACAGATGGGCACAGTTCAGCAGCTTCTCTGAATTATGTTAATCTGTGTTGTAGATCTGGAAGGCTGAGACTGCATGTGTCCAGATAACTGGGGCTCTTAACACAGAGGAATTGAAAGGTATTGCCTTATGTTCTGCATTTGATTGGGCTATTTAGACAGGTTCCTGGGAAAATAAGATGATAAATATAGCCTGGGGTGCTTTATAAGCAAGCAGCTTCACTTTTAATAATCTAGAACTTGTTTCAAGCTGGCAGTATCCATCCTAGATATAGTTGAGTGCTCTGGTAGTGGGTCCAAGTCTGGGTCCACCCTGAGGTGGGCATGTGAATCTTCACTAGCTGAAGGAAGTGAAAGGCTGGAGCAGCTCAGCAGAGCAACCATCAAATTACTTTAAAAAGAAGGAAGAGAGTTTCTGCTAGATCCACCCTGACAAGGGGTGGGGGGACCTTCTTCCTCTCTGATGGAGGTGGGTAAGGGACATAATGTGCACTTCCTGTGCAGTGGGCATTCTCAGTTACCTCCTCTGTAATTTCAATTAGTCAATATACTTGTGTGTTAACTGCATCACACTATTTGCACTTGTCCCCATCAGCCAGAGGGCTTTAAATACTGCATTTTCCTGAAAAAGTTTGCTCAGTGCAAATAAATTCAATTCAGCTCCCCAAAACCACTGAGAAATAAAGATCACTGCGGGCTCTGTACACAATAAGTAAGGACCAGGAGTCTGGGATTGCAAAAAATTCCTAGGCGTGTTTGGGTAATCAAAGAACAGAAGTATTACTGTATTGATGGGTATAGTGAATAAAAGGCTGTATGAATGAATATAACGAATAGCTTCAAAGATTTCAGGATAATGGAGATTACAGTGTTGGGTATTTGCAGTGTTCCTGGGGATTTCCAGATAAGGAAAACCCAGCAGAGGTTCCAACCAGTAGCTATGGACCAATGGAAAACGTGAAGGCACAAATGACCCAGGACTTTCCAAGATCATGTGAACATGTAATGGCTAGATACCTGTATCACCACCTATGTTTTTTTAAAAGTCAAGTTACGACTTTCCTAACTGCAGTCATCCTAGGGCTAAAGTAGTCCCTTTCTTACCATTTTGACATAGTTGGAGTCACTTTAACAAAAATCAAGAAGATTAATTTCTCTTTAATTACAGTGGGAGGTGGGGATTGAAGGGAGCAAGAGACCCAAAAGTCATAAATTAGTTAGTGCAGAGAGGGAGGAAAACGTTCACAAACTGCTGACAAGATTAATATGCAGTTGATGGGAAGCGCTTTCACACCAGGGTGCCAACAAATAAACACAATTCAAAAATATCGTCCCCGCTGCAGTGGATAAGGGTGGATTCCCAGTGACAGAGAGGGAGGGAGGGAGTGAGGAAGAGGGAGACATTTAGAGAGGGCAGGAGACCTCTTTGCCCTATGAAGCTTCATGCTCAGAATTCCTCCAGTGGAATCTGATAGCAGGGGGCTAGCCAGGCCAGAGGGTTACTGCTTTCCTCGTTAAAAAAAAAAAAGAGGGAAAGGAGACTTGGGCAGGGAAGGTTGAGGACTGTGTGTGAAAACCTGAAGATCAAGGCTGTGCACAGCTGCTGCAGGGCTGGGAGCTTCCACCTGCTGTGAGAACTGAGCTAACTTCATGAACACTACAGGATTTGCAGGACCCAGAGACAAACAAAAGGGTAGAGTCCTCTCCCTGTGCGGCATGCAGTGGGAGGTTGTCCTCGATTTAAATAAGGCAAAAATGCCTTGCTAATGCAGGTTGCCTCGAAAGAAAAAAAAATACCTTGAGGGGTAAGTTAGAGGAGCAAGAGGGGAGGCACTTCTAGAAGCTGAGCAATGTGCTGCCAGATTAACAGTTTACAATCAGTTTACAAAAAAAACCCCAAACCGAGAACCTGATTATTTCTCCCCTTTCACCTTTTCTGACTTTGTTTTCTGTTTCCTCTGTCTCTCTGTAACACTTTCATCTCCCTTCCATGCTGCCATATTCTAGAATTAAGGGAAATGCTGCCATTCTACTGTCAATCATCCACCTATAAATGCAATTTAGATAATATTTCAGCTAAGCTTGGATGTAATTGCCAGGCCTGGCAATTGAACAACACTCGATTACATGTCTATATATATATATCATCAGAGGAGGTTTAATGAAATTGTTCACTAATGAAATCTTAGCTTTAAGACTTCATATCCCTTCACAGAAATGTGACATTAAAAGCCCTCTACCTCTTTTATGACCAAGAAGTTGTTACTGTGACTGCACTGTAAACTAAATGATAAAAAAACCGTTGCTGAAGTCAATGGGAATGCCACCAGTTACTTCAAAAAGGGGAACTTTTTAATGCCTGTGTTCATCTTATGGATAAAAGCACAAACTTCTTAGTCCTGTCCTGCAGCTCTTCACTGTTGCAGTCCTATAACCTCTGTCCTGCACTGCCTATTTCCCCTCAACTGTGCCACCCCTGGGGTCTCCCCCTCCAAATCTGCCTCCCACAGCCTTGAGCTGTTCAATGTCCAGAGCAGGCTTTGAACCCATCAGACTACACACCAGTTTTAGTTTTGTGATGCACATAAACTGGGACTATGAAAGATGATGACTGGAGTCCCTCTCCTTGCTTGTTTGAAAGGAAATGTTTAAATCTATGTTTCCAAAGGGAAAAGGCACTGGACTAACTCCATCACACTGCCTTACACCTGCACCTCTAAGCCACTACTGAATAAGGAGGGACAGTTTTACTTCTTGAGCTGATCCAATTGGTCTTGTAACCTCTCTGTTCCCACCACAGCATGACAGCTCTGTCTGTGTAACAGCTAATGCCTCTCAGTTGACCTCCAGGGTCAAGGACATTGTGCTGATCTGGGGATGACAGTAATAGTTCTGTTGACAGATGCATTTCACCAGCTGTACAGCCGCTCCATGGGACTTGAAGTTAACCCTTCCTGTGCCATCTGCCACTGATGGCTCAAATGTAACTTGCATGAGACAGATCATCTACAGCCCTTTTGACCTCTACGAAGTATAAATCTCTGCAAAATAAATTGCCTCATCATTTCAAAGAAGAAACATGTAGATTCTAAATACCAGGTTTTTCCTACACTTTCTCCTTCTCCTCGACATCGTCTGTCCAGCTTTATGCCTCTTACTTCTTCCCTCCATTTGCTTCCTCTCAAATCTCTGCTGGGTAGTTAAAATGCTCATTTAGACCTTGCAGTTTCTCTTGCTGAGACCAAGTCCTCTCTTGATGGCAGGACTGACTCAACTGCTGTACTGAGGATCCCAGCTGATTGTTGTTGGTGGACCTCCTTGCTCCTTTTCCAGTCTCCCTAATTTCTTTCTCTGATTTTTTTTAGCTGTTCACCTTTTTCTCCCTTACCCTATGGTGCCCATTCCCTACATTGAATGACTTCACTGGTAGCATCAGTGATGTTTAGATCTGAGTATAAATTTCTTTTTGCTTTCATCCTCTTCAGTGCTAGCCTTATTCACCCACTCGGCTGTGCTTATGGCACATTTTCTGTGAAGCACTGCCTTCTTATAGTTCTGTCTAAGTATCTTTCTCTTTACTCCATTTTTTCCCCACTTGTGTCTCAGCCCTTTTAGGATCTCAGTGGGATCTTCTTCCCTAACAATCTCTCTAGCATCTGTGCTCACACCTACTCTGCTTCATTTACCTTTGACGTGTTTTTTCACCTTCTTTTCCTGTTTCCTGTTGACTCCTTCATTGCCCCAGATGAGGGTCTCTCCAACTCCCTTCTCTGAGTCTCCCTTAAGACTGTGTAGGTGACTCAGGGGAGGAAAGATTTTCACAGCCCTCCTCCCCCATGAAGCTGTGGCAGCAGCTGCTGTACCTGCAGTGACTTAGCTGAGAACCACCAGGAACAGTGCTGCACACTGCATCAGTGCCACAGATCAGACCCAGCTTTGTCATTCCTTGACTTCTAGGAAGACTCCTGAGACTACATGACAGCTACACCGAAGCCCAGATCTACTTACCCATGTCCACCCAATTTGTGCACATGAACAGCAAGAATGGAAAGGCCCCCAAAAGAGCTGCAACCTTTAGATCTAAAAGTCTAACAGTCCCAAATTGCAATCCTATAGGATGTAAGCGTGCCCCTTGTGTTTCGAGACTGCCCTATAAAAATCAAAATAGATGGTAATTCTGCATCTGGAAAAAAACAGTCTGATGCCTTCTGGCATCTCTCACCCCTAGACCCTTTTCCTTTTCCCTCCCTCTCCCATATTTTAAAGACTCAATATTCAGATAGAATTGAAATCTCCTCCTTGGATCATAAATGTGCTGTTGGAATCCTCTCTTATGTAGCAAGATATAAAAAGGTGAAAAAATACACAACTGAGGAAAGAGGAAGGAAGGTAAAATGCATAAGAGTTTGTGTTTTAAGTACTCTTGCAATGCTGAATAAAACAGGTCAAAATGCTCTTCTATTTTTTACTTTTGCTTTTAACATTTTTTATTATTTTTTTAGATACACATTTTTATTTTTTCTTGTTTCTGTTTCTGAACTTGTTTTTCCTTGTGCTTAAATTTACACTGACTTTACTGAACTACTTTGACCGCTCAGGAGTTTTTATAAAGTGAACTGGTGCACCTTTGTCCAGATCCTAACAAATGTATATTGGCCATGTGCCTAAAATCACCAACACAGCCTCCATCAGCCCACACCACTCTTCCTGTCCTAATCATAAGAACAATCCAAAACTTAATTTCCCACTGAGACTGCAGCATTGCTTAACACCCATTTTGATAGAGGATTTGTGAGGGGCTTGAACTACCAGAATGATATGCATCAGTATAGGCATTCTGCTCCTGTCCCTCAACTTTATTAGATTAAGGAAAATCGATCTATCTCCAGAGCTACTCTCTAGGCTTACTATTGCCCTGCTCTGGATTTAAAGAAATAGTGCACATCTATCCATTGTCCTGACTTAGCCACAGTTGATTCATCAAAAAATTTTAAAATTCAGTAGTAAAAAAGAGATGAGAAATTTTGAGACACTTGTATTCATGCATGTTTTGCATGTGCAGGATACATATTTTTTAGTGCATAGCAGTGAAGTAGTAAGGTCTTTCTGAATCTAAATATCATGTTCCAATATAATTTTGCTAATAACCCTGATTCTTGTACGTCCCCTGTAGCTAGTAAGTGTTAAAACCTTTTCTCGTTTTCCCTTGCTATAAGGAAATACTAAGTTTGGCTTGATCTTCTAAATGAATACAACACAAAAAGAATATTATTTTTTAAAAAGCATCCCAAACCTTTCCAAGCAGGTGAGCTTTGCATTTGATCCTAAAAGTTAGCAAAGCTGAGCATTCACTTTTGTTTCACTAGGCAGCAAAATTCTGCAGCCTGGCCCTGGTCAAGGCCAGGCTCCTGCTTCCCGTGGTCAGAAGCCTCCCTCTATCGACCAACAATTTAGCTGTTGAGAAGGAAACTTTGGTTAGAAGCAAGAGCAGGGGCTGATCTGCCAGGTATCTGGGACCTCTTGTAAAGGGGCTTTGAATCTGCAATCAAAATAAAACAGTTTAATAAATGTATCTGCATGGTTTTGAATTGTTTCTACACTGACATATTTTTGTTAATTGAATATACACTTAATGCTATTGAAGAAGTTGGCAAAGCAGGGCCAGGAACTGAAATTCTGTTTGTTTATAGGGAATAAACTGTCTTCCTGCCATTGTGTCTCTGGTCCTAACCATACCAAAAAAACAAAACAAACAAAAAATTATTTGGCACACATATTTCTCACCTGAAGGGCCTTCAAGCAAGAACTATGAGGAACTGGATGAGTCAGGTCTAGCATTCAGGGGTGACAGCACAATCTTGGCTGTACAAACACAGTTGTCATTTAAAGGCACTAACAAGAATTAGGATAAATTTGCTGACTTGTTATTTTATAGTTATTCAGGACAAGCACTCAGTACACACTGATATGTATAAATAGCCATTTTGATGGCTTCACAAATAAAAGGAAAAAAAATCAATTAAATTCAATAAATAAATGCTCTGTGATCTTTTTTTTTCCCCCAAACAAGGTTACCAGGGAAATTATAAATTTGTGGGATCATATTTATTTCCAAACTCCTGCGTACTGGACAACAGAGAAGCAAACTCAAGCAGGCAACTAAGCAGGACCCTTTCTTAAACGTGCAGTGACCTGAGTCATTGTGATGATGGAGCAGATCCTCACCCAGTGTAAATCAGCACAGTGCCATTAACTTCAGTGAAGTGTTGATGAAGTACAACTGGATGCCTGACTTGTCTGAGAGAAACCCTCACAGTTCTGGGCTTTGTCATGTGTACTGACATGCTGATTTATTATTAAAACTTAGGGGTGCACAAGAGAACTGGACAAGGTACACTGCGTTGCTATTTTAAGTTGCTTAGGAAGGCTGCAATGTGCACCCAGAGACTTATTTTAACAGGGTTGCTCAGAAAGTCCAACTGGGGAGCATGAATTAAGAAAATGTACAGAATGAGCAAGCTGAGGGAAAGAGGCGAGTTTGACCATATTTCTAGACTTGCAAGACTACAGCTGTGGGAATAATTAAAAAAGCACACTTTTTTGGATAATTTATTTTTGAAACTCTGCAAAATTTGTCAAATCGTTTATTTGATGAGCATTACTTGACCAGCTGTACAGGGAACCACACTGGAGTGCTGTAATGAGTGCTTTGGAATGCAACCAGCATTAATGTGCCTGTGATAGTTGGATAATTCTTTTACTCTGCTCATTTCTGTGGTTTGCCTGTAACTATGGCCCCGCTTGATTGCTGTTATGATGTGAGCTTTGAATTCTCTCTCTCCTTTGGCCTTTTCCTTTTGGCAGTTCTGCAGAGCTGAGCCCTGATTAGAACCACAGCAGGTCATTCGATCTTCAGATGGCTATAAAAGGTCTGTGCAAGTGACCATCTTGCTTCTCTTCCAAATGTATGATCATGCATAGTACACATTGCCACACTCCTGGCATGACCAGCAAAACTGGCAAGTTTTCCTTCCAGAGCTGAAGCATAACATGGGGTACGAGGAGCAATTCCTTTAAATGACCCTTTAAAACTGTCAAATTTAGCAGGAACTTTAAAACAGAGCAGACTTGAAAGTGATGGGGGAGAAGTACTGTTCCCCTGCTTGAAATTGCAGCTGGGTTTGTTACCATCAGGTGTGATATGAAGTCAGCATTTTCCTTGATGACTTTTTCCTTTGCCATTGTTGCAGTCTGGCACTGCAGATTGGAGCCTCATTCCAGGTTTTTAAAGGGAACTGTTACTTTCCTCAAGGACTTCATTCCTTGTTTCCTTCTAAATGGATTTTGTTATTTTGTAATTACTCAAAAATAGGTGAATTTGATTAAATCCAGATATTTGGAACCAAGATGGAGAGTTCAGATAGTAACAGTTTTACTGCAGAAAAAAACAGAGTTTTAAATACTCATGCAATTAAGTAAAGTCTACAGTCATGTGCTGTTCTCTTTCATTCATGGGTTTCTTCAGAATATTGATGCCCTTTTTTCAGGCACTTGCTCTGGTCAGATGCTGGTGGCATTTCCATGTGAAACAGAGACACCTGGGCTATGCCGGTTAGCTTCACAGCTTGGTGGGAAACATCCACAAGAATGATCTCGGTATCTCAGTGCCTGCATGAACCTTGCCTTGTTCACAAGACACATGCTCTGGAACACAGGCTGTCAAGTGCTGGACACATCATTGTTTCTTTGGGAGTCTCAGCCTCTTACGCAGTTCACAAAAGACAGTGTTTCAAGAATTCGCTCTGTTCAGATGTCCAGGCAGAGAGTGAATTTTTCTGCTGCTTGCACAGCTGCTGTCTTCAGACACTGATGCTGAAATTCGTAATGCAGAAAATCTTCATATAATTAAATGTCTCTGTTTTTTTCCTAAGTGCAAGTATCATCTGGGGATGCCTGGCACAGGAGCAGTACTATTTATTGCTTCATTTTTTGTATTCATTATTTTAATAGTGATCAAACAGCTGATTTCAAGACAGAAGCCCGAAGCTTCATTCCCAGCTCTAAGATCGGCCCACTGAGAATACTTTGGACTCGTTCAGTTTGTGGTTAAGTGTCCCAGTAGAAAAGAAATATTACTTTGCTGTTTTGTCATACTGTCCTTTAAGATATCTCAGTACACTCTACATTAGCTCTCGTAAGTCTGATGTCAAGTTGGAAAATGTTAATAGCAAATGACTTATGAGCTTGAAGTAGTTCATTTTAGTTTTTCCCCCCATAAGTTATTTTTGTGAATACTTTTTAAAAAGAAAATGATTTTAAGATATAACAGAATCAAATGAAAAAAATTATACAGCTTCTTGGAACATATAAAGTCATTTTTGGTTTTTGGTAGTTTTGATTGATCAGCTAAGATGTGAATATTCTTCAAATCAAGATTTTTCCACTTTCTTTGTAAAAAATCACAGTAAAATTTGTTGAAAAGAACAATCAACTAAGGAAAATAAATGTGATTCACAAGGTGCCACATGGAAAGTGACTCAGCACTGATATAAACTCTGTCTGTTCAGTAATTTTATATGCAGATAATTATCATTATCATTATCATTAACACTTCAGCATGTCAGGATAGCTTAAAATATCAAGAGGCCACTCTTATTGTCAGTGAATTAACTAGAATTTTTCAGGAATATTTTATTCTTATATTGGAAGCACCCAACCTCAGCTCAATCCAAACATTTGTGCAGAAATTAAAAGCTAAGTACTGTAATGTCCACACACACAAACCCAAATTCCCCTTTTATTAGTGTTCAATATCACAGTTTTGCCAAATGTCAGGGAACAAAAAGGCACACACTGCTATGTGACCAGAGGGCTACGACATCTATGTTGCAAAGCCAAAGGCCAACCACAGAAATATCCTGGCAATAGCCTTCACCTGAGGGGATCAGATGTCTCCCCTGGAATGCAGGTTGAACAGTATGACAAGCACAAAGGCTTCATTTGATGAAGCACACTGAATGTCTGCTGAGATGGCCAAAGCTACTGCTTTTCTCTGGCATTTCTGCCTCAGTCCTCTTCTGGAGACACCACCTTTTTTAGCAGAAGTGGCAGGATAGGAAGCATCTCTATGGCCAGATGCTGCAGTTCACAGACTAGCTTTTTGGGTTGGCCAAAATCTTCAAAGACAGGTGAAACAGACAAAATGCCTGTCCTTCAGCTCATCAATTGGTTACAAGCAACCAGTTCCCATCAGAAGGAATGCAATTGGACTCTGGACACACCAGAGTTATCTACATTGCATGACATTCTGGGAGATCATAGTATTTCAACATTCATTTTTGTTCCCAAATAAAACTCAAAAATTTAAACACCAAAACTTCTGCTGTAAAAAATAAAGTTATTCAGAAATAGTGAAAATTTATTTATTTATTTAAAGTATTGACCAAGCAAAATACTTGCTACATGCCCTCAAGTTGACGAGGTTGGTTTGTTGAACTGAAGTGGTTTGTCTGTGAAGCACCAACCCATGTTACAATGAATTCTCCCCACTACAGTACATGTTATCTGGGGACTTGCTTGGCTGATGTCCACTTTCACAGCTCTGAGTGCAGCTTGGTGGCTGGATTGCAGCTGTCAACCTGAATGCATGATGATTAAATTTTGGTCAGAAGTGAGACACTGTGACATGAAGAGGAAGGTAAATCACAGGGAACTTGATTGACAGAACAGACACTTGTGAATTCAAAGAATCAATGGTCTGATAGGGAAATGCAATTCAAAAATTTACCTAACTGAGGTGGCAAAAGTAATAGATAACACGACCTCAAAGGAATGATCATCCTTGCATCACCATTTGCTAAAGCAGCAGCTCCCAAACTTCTCCCATTCCTTGTCCAGGGACATGGGAAGTAATGGGACCAACACAATAGATTTCATTCAATATGTATCACTATTGTCATTGCACTTATTACCTCAGAGACCTCTGTGATGGGTCAAAGATCTCTCTATGCAAAGTGTCATTCAAAGAATACAAAATAGTCCCTCACCAGATAAAATTATGATGGAGACAAGAGGCTGGAGGCCATCACATGATCTAAGCCCAGATGAAGCATTTCAGGAGTGGATTTACAGAGGTGCATTCCCCTTTGTACCACTTATTGCTTATGCACCTCCTTGCAGTGCATTCAGGTAGGACCTGTAAATATCCACAACAAATGTAAATGAAGATATCATCATTTCTTGCACAGAAGGGATAGGAATCCAAGAAGTCAAGCCATAGATGGTACCAGAGAATGTATTGGTGAAGGAAGTGATCCAGAACAGTGGTGATAGGAGCAGAAGAAGCTGCTGCTGGAAGGGAAAAGATTGCTTCGAAAGGAGAAACACATTTATTCTAATTTTTGTTCATTTTAAAATGTTAGAGGAACATACGGCTAAGTGTTTATATTAGGGAATACTATATCAAAAAGCATGACAGGTATGTGGAGCAGCAGATGGTAAAGAAGGTATCGATCCTAGTTTCACAGAATCACAGAATCACAGAATC
>NW_010191355.1:0-994 GCF_000695765.1 Mesitornis unicolor
CTCCACAAGCGTGGTGTGACCCCCCCATAACCCAACCCCCCAAAGCCAGGCCATGGGGGGGGGATACAAATGAGAGCTCATCTGGCTGCTGCCTTCGCGGTCCGAGGACAAATCTGGGGCTGACACAGAGGGCTCTGGCCTTGTCCTGGTCCCACTGGGGTGGGTTCAGCTCAGCAGGGATTTGGGGGGTGCAATTAGCACCTCCCTTTTTGAAACAGAGGGGGGAATCAGTGACGCCGTGTGTCCATCTCCCCGCACAAAACCACCCCTACGCTTCTCCTTCCACGCAGCCCCATTTCTTCGGGGTTGAGAAAGAAGCGATTTGAGGCAGCCTCCAAAAAAATCTCCATAAAGGGAGAAGTCAGCTATCGTAGCCCAGGCAGGGAAGCGGCAAAGCTGCTCACAGAATTGGGGAAAACCAGACGGATTTGGGTCTGTGAGCAAAACCTCATCCGCCGGCGGGTGAGAAGACAAAGCAGGACCTCACGTAGTGTGAAAACAAAGGGTCTATGTACAAAATTCCTGCCTGGGGGGTCCCGTTCCCCCACTCGCTGCCTCGGGGCTGACTCATCCCTTTCCCGCTGGGATGCTCCACATCCCGGCTGGAGTCAGGAGATCTCGTTGCCGAAAACCTCGAGCACCAGCGGGGTGAGCTGCATGCTGTGTTCAGGCTGGAAGGAGAGGCATCGATACTGCTTGGAGTGCTCCTCGTTCAGGCTGCGCAGGTCTGCCAGCTTCTGGATCATCTTGGCATAGAGCAGGCGGCTGCCGGGAGGAGGGTGCCTGCAGCGGATGTAGGTCTGGAGGATTTCGGAAAGGCGATCTTGGAGGGATTCAACCAGCGAGGTGTCCTGCACACCTGGGCGGTCTAGGAAACAGAATCAGAGTCATTAAGGTTGGAAGAGACCTCTAAGATCATCAAGTCCAACCACTGAACAACACCCTCAACGCAGCGTTGGTTGGATTCCTGTTTAACATCTTTATCAATGATCTG
>NW_010191356.1:0-13219 GCF_000695765.1 Mesitornis unicolor
GCGTGTCAGCCACTCCTCCCAGCTTGGTGTGCAATGGGGCTCACTACTGTAATTAAAGAGTTTATCCAGTAAGAGCAGGCCTGTGAAATGGGCCAGGCCAGGCTTGTGGGATCTTATGGCAGGTTACAAGGGAAGACTCTACCAGCACTCCTGCTCTGGTGCCTTGGAGCAAAGGACGGCTCTCAACCCATCAGCTCCGTGAAGCCAATCACAACGAAACACAGGAATCCAGACAAAAACCAAGAAGGGCTCTGGTGTGTCTCTTCATGCAAAGCCAGAAAAAACCCCGGTAATTCAGAAGTACTGTGGTCTTTGCTTATGATAGAAAGCAACTTTCAAATAACTTGGACCAGCACATGGGGGATGCTTGGATAGGTAAGACTAAGCCAAGCTGGTAACTTGATCACGTGCAAAAGAAGAATGGTTGTGACCCAGTGAGAAAGTACTGGCCTGGAAATTGTAGGTTCACGGCTGCACCTCTATAGACACAGTCGCTGAAAAACTTACACAGACAAATTTGTATCTGTGCTTCCATTTGGCAAGCAGTCTTAAGAATAGCGTACAAATCACAACCAAGGCCATCAAACGGGCCTCAAAATGCTCAGCTTCACAAAAGCCACAGCATTTTTCTGGCATGCAAAGAACTTTATAGATTTGAGTAACTTTTCTTGCATTTATGAAGCCTGAAACACCACCTCATCTGGGGAGAGTGACTAAAGATCACTCAATGTACACTTAAAATACTGCTTGTATGAAATTTAGGTATTCTAGTGTCCCAGAAATCCATATAAAGTATGTCTTAAAAATATTAAACATGTTTTTCACAAACTGAATAGAAACATAAGCACAAATACAGGCTGGGCAGAGAATGGCTTGAGAGCAGTCCTGAGGAGAAGGACTTAGGGATGTTGGTTGATTAAAAACTCATCATGAGCCGGCAATGTGCACTTGCAGCCCAGAAGGCCAGCGACATCCTGGGCTGCATCAAAAGAAGTGTGGCTAGCAGGGCAAGGGAGATGATTGAGACCCTCAATATAAGAAGGACATCGAGCTGTTGGAGCAGGTCCAGAGGAGGGCCACAAAGATGATGAGAGCTGGAGGTGCTGGAGCACCTCCCCTATGAGGACCAGCTGAGAGAGTTGGGGCTCTTCAGCCTGGAGAAGAGAAGGCTCTGGGGAGACCTTATTGCAGCCTTCCAGTTCCTGAAGGGGTCCAGGGGACTTTTTACAAGGGCAGTTAGCAATAGAATGAGGGGGAATGGTTTTAAACTGGAAGAGGGCAGATTTAGACTAGATATTAGGAGGAAATTCTTCATTCTAAAGGTGGTAGGGCACTGGCACAGGTTGCCCAGGGAAGTTGTGGATGCCCCCTCCCTGGAAGTGTTCAAGGCCAGGTTGGACAGGGCTTTGGGCAACCTGGTCTGGTGGGAAGTGTCCCTCCCCATGGCAGGGGGTTGGACTGGATGAGCTTTAAGGTCCCTTCCAGCCTGAACCATTCTGTGATTCTATGATAACAAAGACTTAAGACATAACTTTTAGAAGGAATTTTAGGAAAAGTCAGATCACCCTTCAAGATTAGAAGAGACTGAACTCTTTCCGGAGTTGCTACATGTACCTATTTCTTCAGGCTTTGGTATATATCCCACATATTGTAGTTCTTTCCAGAAAAAAATGCCAAAAACCTTTTAAACACAGCAAAGATCACAAAAGATGGACCCTCCTAGGAAACTATAGAGTCAGGTTAAATAAAGTTGTGGATCCTCAAATGGGCAAGATCCCACAGAAATCAAATCGTACCATAAAGATGAAGCTTAAGAAACTACAGGGTTTGGGGCAGGTACAAAGCAAATACTGACACTTCACCTTGATTACTTGCGGTTCATTGTACTTGAGCATTTACAGCTCCTAGAAGCCTATAAAGCCTTCAGATTCTTGAAAAAAACCACAAAACACGAAGATTTCCCTGGAGCCTGTAGAACCCTATGTAGTCACTCGTATCAGTTTGCTATCCACTGCTACTGGGTTCACTGGGTTTCCCAAACGCAGAAATTATTTGAATCATTGTCACAAAGATCAGCTACATACTTGCATGTTATTTTACAGGTTTTTTGATGTGCTTCCTTTAGCATAGGTTATTCCCTAGGATCAGTGGGAAGAGTTGCTGTTTAAAAAATAATAATAAAAAACATTCTAAACTCCCATTTTTCTGCAAAACTTATTACCAGCTGAGGTCATAAGAGAGGAAAAAAGTTTTGCTTGGTAAAAAGAAGGAAACCATCAACTTTTTCACTTGAATAAAGATGCACAGCAACAGTTCGAAACTAAAGTTTCAAAAGGGCTGGATACAGGTTACATGGTCACTTAAGATCTGAAAACAGCCTACTATGGACACAGGAAAAAAAAACCACCAGGAAAATAAAGGGCAGCTATAATCAGACATTTACCTCAAATGATTAATTAGAGCATTCAGAAAAGGATTTCTTTTTCTTTTAAATAAATCTGCCTTCCACCCATCAGATCTTGTGAGTGGTAAAGACAGGGCAAAAAGGACTACCTTAAGGATGACACCAAAGACACCACACAAAATAAACCAACAAACTGTGTTTTTAAACCAACTGCCAGTCCCTGCTGTTTTTTCTGGTCAGTGTTTGACTTGATCTTGGAATGTGATGTGGACAGCAGGCAAGCTAATACCAAAAAATGCAGTTAGTGTCTGCGTGCAATTACTCTGACCAGCAGCAGCTTGCAGGTCTGGCACCCATATTTTTCTAACCACAAATACTTACACAGAAGCCTAATTTTTGTGTGTCTGATTTCTCCATCAATATTTACCTTATTTAAGCCTTGTGGGAGGTCTCGCACCCCACTGTCGACCAATATCAACAGGTCTGCTCGGGCACAAGGCTACCTTTTTGCAAACAGGCTCTCTCAGACACAGGAATATTCTGCTAGGTGAAAGCAATGCAAATATTTTGGGAGAGTTCTGTGAGTGACAGAAGTATGATTAGCTTCACAGGGCTAATGAATTCAGACACCTCTGGAGGTCCACTGTCACTTCAGCAATATTGTCATTGTAAAACCTGTCATAAAAACGTATTTTGCATTAAATAAGCTCTATGAGGCAAATGCAACAATGAAATAGGTCAAGTCCTGGCCATTATCGCACACTGAAAGTGCTCACAGCGTGTTCTTCAAATGGATGAAACAGAAAAAGGCAAGAATGTGAGGATATGTATTGTCATTACAGGATGATCTAAAAAGTTTTTAACCTTCTGTACTCAACAATATTTCTAAATAACTACTTCACTCATCTTCAGCATTATTCAGATGAATTTATTACAAACTTTTATTCCTTAAGAACACTGAAAGCTCTTTACCAGCAGTGTGAAGAGGTTCTGAGTTCAGTGCTTCAATGGATTGTTCTTGCTTAAAGCAAGCAACTTAAGCCACATACACATCAAGAATCCTGTAAACACAGTTCTTCCCTTTAAATATAAAGAAATAGAAATTGTTTTAAGTGGTTGAAAATCAACCAGCAACATTAGTCTAAAGGCAGCACCTCTACATGTGTCACTACCCACTAGAGTTATGTGGTTATACACAGCAGAAGTCTTTGTAAAACGGTAGGGGAAAAAAGCACCTTAAAACACAGTGGAGAATGACAAGAGAATGCAAGGCAGCAATATGTACATATGGTCAATGGGAAGAAATAGAAATACTCCCAGATACCATGACAAATGTATGTACTACTAAGTACTATACACTGAGGGCTTGTCAATGATTTCTTTCAAGTAAAAAAAAAAAAACCAACAAAAAAACCCACCACAAAACACTTTTAAGCCAACAGTGGAGAATACAAACAAACCCAGACTATAACTCTTACCAGCATTATCTTCATGTGATGTTTTCCCCTAGATTACTGATTCTAGAGAGTCTCTTCTCAGCGAGACTCAGGTGGCTGCCTCTGATAATGAAGATGAATCTGGGTTTTTACTCAGGTGAGAAGTGTTTTCAATGTGACCTCCACTCCAATTCCACAGCTCTCGCTCTGCTGTGCCAATATAACCACCAGCCTTGTTCACCTGAATGGGAAAACCTCCTTTTACAAAAACGAACCCAAAACCCACCAAGTACCTTCCCCCTATTCCTGGATCATTGCTAAGCATCAGATACGCTCATTAAGTTACCAACAGCAAGCTTTAAATTAATAAAGTTATGAAAGAAGATACAGCGCAAAAATACTGAAAGTATTTTACAGCAAAGCAACTGTTAGGAAAAAAAATCACTGGAGAACTTTGGAGATGTTCTATTCTTTTCCCTGAGAAAAGACAAGACTTTAGAAGGCTTGAGATTTGAAGCAAACACTTGTGGTTTTGGAAATGCTGGTTTCCATGGCAACCAGTAAGGTCTTCTTTATATAGCATTATAAACAGATGGCAAAGACCGGTCATGTTTGCTCCTCTGCCAACATATCAACAGAAGTGCTGTACTACTCTACCTCATGTATTAGCGTTATTAAGTAACTTGGGCATCTGAGCAACAAAATCTACAAATCAGACATGCTTAAGCGGTACCTTTTATTTTCCATGAACACATGAAGATTCTCAACAGTAAAGCCTCCGTAGTTTATACAGTCAGATTTCTTTGGCAAAGCTTTTCATCAATGTTTTCTCAGCGCTTGCCATGCAGGGTACATTACTACCACAAATATGAATCTGACAGGGATTAAAATAATTAATTCAAACAGGAAATAGAAAAGTGACTATATTTACCCCTACTGGTATTAATGTGTACTTTAGAATTACATTTTTGTTGTATTACACTTGCAATTATACAGAGAAGATGTAGCAAACTGTAAACTCACCTTCATTATGTCATAATAAGCAGAGGTTATTCTTGCAGGCAATTTGTAAAATAGTAATTAAAAAAATCTCTTGGCATTGTAAACTTTCAGTTGTACATGGTGTACCATAGCTACAAGTGTTCTTGTTTCATAGGTGGCTGGAAGTACCAAGAGGATTTTATTTGCTACAGCATCTGATCTGGTGCCTCTCTGGAAATCTGAAGCACTATTAGCAGTGCAAGCTATTATAGATTTCTGCCATTGCATCCAGCTTATTTCTCCAGTGTTTTAGGTGTTTAATGTGTTTCATGCCACAAATCAGAAAAAAAAAATAAATGAAAGAGTAGAGGAAAGGCAGAAGCAAAACTCCCATCAGGTTTACCGTCTGCATGTCAGGAGCCCAAATAACACATTTGAGATCAAAGGTATCACCTGTATTCTAACCAGATTACAAATTATTATCAAACTATTAAAAATATCAATAATTCTGATCCAACTCCCACTGAAATTCAAGACATTTCAATCAGTGCTTGCACATAAAGTTCCCAAAGTTAACCAAAAAAAGCAGCAGCATCTCAAGGACAAATATAATATCTACAGAGTTATCTTTTCTTTACCTCAAATACAAATTTCCAGGTCCACTACTATCCAACCTGCTACCAATACCTCAGCAGATACCACTAATAAGTCTGAGAGTCAAAAGTCTCAACACAACCCAAAGCTCTCAAAACCCACTCATCATTATAAAACAACCAGTAATACACCTTAGAAAAGCGTGAACTACTAAAGATGCGAATATGTTTGGCAAAGATCAAGAGTGTAACAAGCATTCGGTACGCACAGAAGAACCAGAAATGTGCCGGGATACGGATGAGAAGTCTTCTTGCACATCAAATGGGACCGCATTAAGCAACAAGTTCAAAAGATAAATAACACAATTTTTGTATTACTAGTTTCATATTTTTCTGTTTGATACACAAGTACAATGTAACAGTGGGGTCTGTTCTGCCAAAATGCCAACAGTTTCCAACATTGGTTGAACTGTAGCTATCTAAACTACTTAGCATAAAATTCCTAGCTCAGTTTGGCTGCACAAGCCCGTTCAGATGACAAGAAGTCCCTGTTGCTGTCTATGCCTTGAAGGATCAAGCCACTGCCGTGACCAACACTCCAGCAATCCCCATACGCTTTTGTCATTTTAGGATACTGTTGTTCAGCTGCTGGCTACATCAAAACCCACCATTTCCATGCTCCAGGTGATTTAGCTACACCATAACATAAATCTAGTGTTAATCTTTACAGTTGATAAATAAACTTGATCAATATCAAGTGGAAGAAAGTAAAGTTAGGGAATATTTACACATGGGGTGGGGAGTGAAAGGCAAAATCATGCTTTGCATCACTCAAAAGGATTTTAGGCTTCACGCGTAACACAACACAACTCAGTCCTCACACCGACTGTGTAACACGTAAAACATAACACAAAAAGATGGACCACAGTTTCAAAACAGCACACCAACCCAAATAAAGACAAGATGGAGCTTCTGTACCAAAGTTATGTAGTTATTCAGGAAAGGCGTTGGTGGCTTTGACCACCTCGGTTTTTCCGGGACTGCCTGGAGCCAGAGCCTGGAGGGTGCAACTAAGGAGCTGCAGGAATTACCCAAGTCCACAGGAAAGCCTGGCAGGAGAAAGCAGCGCTGCAGTGTGAAGCAGGAACCTCATTTCTCCCCACTGGAGCAACCTCCGCTGCATTTCAAACAAGCGGAAAGCAGCACTGTGCACAGAGGGGGAAAGAGACTGTCAAAAAGCAGGGCACCTTACTAAAAATGTCATTCTTGGAGCAGAAGTGAGAATGAAAAGAAAAATGAAAAGTGAGTGACATGCCAGGCTTCTCAATTTGCTTTAAAGAAGTGTATCTGCCATTTCAGGTGCCTACATACAAGGAAAGCTGTTATTCACTGCAAAGTCAGGCAACCTTGGAAAAACATCCAAGACAAATATCATAATAGGAAAGGTGAAACTACAGGAAACTTTTCCAGGCAATCTGAAATATAAAGATTTTTTCCAAAGTTCACTACCTAGGGAAAACTGAAGACAGCTCAAGGTGAAGCTGACAGAAGCAAAACTATCCCAAAACTAAGTCACGAGGAAAGAAATTTAAGTGACTGATCTGATCCTGCCTCCAAGAGATACAGAGGCAAATAAAAATGAAATGCCCTGCTCTGACAAAGGAATACAGCACCGATATTAAACCTCTGCTGAGAAAAAGTGGAGTGGGAGTGAGGGGAGAGAAACCTTTGGCTGCAACATGCAGGAAGACAACAAATGTTTTACGCAATTTATAAAGCTATGTAGACTATCCAGGTGTACCTGATATTTTATTCTAACCTGGCACACATAAAAGTTTCCATTGTTGGCAACTCAGAATAGAATTGGCATTTTCAGCAGTAGCTTAATCTCAGATTAGGACAGAACTTCTTATATGCAAAACGTGAACTTCGACTGCTACAAAAAGTCCAGCTTATTTTGAAGAATACCTATTTCCTCTTTAAATACTTTCATTCACATAAACTGCAATTCAATATTGCAATAAAAATATCTAAACTTTTATCATTAAAAAAAAGAAGCTTCTAATTTGTCTGGAATGAAAATCAATAAAATGTTGCTTGCAGCCATACAACGTGTAACGTTACCCAAACCAACACCACCTTCCTTACTGACAAAAAATGTCAAATGCTTCTGAAAGTAATCCTACATTTATTTCAACTATTCTTCAGTTAAAACAAAAGCAAACCGTTACTATTGTCAATGGCAAAAGGAACCCACATGAAGATGTAACTCACTGAAAACTATGACAGCTCTCAGGCTTTTTATTCTCTCAAGTGCACTGACATTTCAGGGACAAAAATAAAAATCAGCAAAAACCCCATTATTTCCAGTATTCAATTATTTTATCTTTTATATTTTCCGTTATATAAGACATCTCTGGAATGAAATGCAAATACCATTTCAGGATTACCTCTAGCAATACACTCAAAAATTAAAGCAAAACCTTAAGAAAACAAAGAAGTGGTTCAGACAAATCACCACCACCTTCTGAGAAAACCAAAAATGCTCCAGAAAACCTGTAACAGCTATTGCGCAGAACTGGCAGTGCTACATCTTGTCTGCAGAAAAAATCAAGACAAAAATCCAGTCTCAGATTTCAGGACCTTTTAAAACTTTCACCCCAGATATAGCAGCTTCTGTAAAACAGTTTTCCTGCAATGACACTATGTCAACATCAGCAGAGCGCTGACTTGCAGGAACAGGTTAACAAGTTACCTCTTAACACTGGGTTTCCCTCCACCAGTTCCCCAGCTGCTGCTTTAGCTAAACACCAGCTACGCCTGACCTCACTTGGTGCATAGGAGAAAGTGGGAAAGACAAAATCCAACATCCACCTTGCCGGATGTGCCGTGCCTTGATTAATCGCTACAGTGATGCTCACTACACTCTGCTTACGACTCGCAACTGCAAACACTCCCCTAAGTAGATCTGAGTGAATTTGAGGAGACAGCAACCACCTCAGCACAACTCAACAGCCTGGAAACTCTCACTGCAATTTTTACATCGTTCTGTGATATTTTAGAAATTTCCATTTTGTACTACTTACACGTAAAATAATTTGATTAATTGAGGAGCTTAAGCCCAATACGATGAATTAAATACTCTACAGAATTTCAGTCCAGGGAAAAAAACATTAAGATTGCATGCTCAAGATTCTAGATTTATGATGAATGCCAGCCTGTTCTATTCTTCTACTTGGCTGTCTTCGGTCAAAACAATACCATGCCTCCAAATAAACTTTTCTTACCACTACACTGCATATAATGATGCTGTTAAATACCTCTTAGGTACAGATGTGTAATTACTAAGTTTCTTTTAGAAGACAAACATTAGGGCAAATACTTCAGAAGAAAATGCTTCCAAGATACACGACTTACAAAAATAACTTTTTTTTTTTAATTTAGAGCATGACAAAAGAGGTGAAGAGTTGTTTTTTTTTCCTCCTACACTATTTTACATCTGAAGCACAGAATTTAACTTTGGATCACAAAGTGCTGCTAGCAAACATGCTGAACTTTCACCAAAACCCCAATAGTCCAGTTATATTTTTACTGCAGCTTGTTGGCAAGTTCTCGAGTACTACAAACTGCGTTCCCTACCATGCCAATAGCAGGATACATTTTAATACTTGGAGGAACCATATGCACTTCCTTGGGATTTGTTAGCACAAGAAAAAAGAAAAAGGTCGTTCTCATAAGTGAGCCTAATTTGCACATACAAGCTTGCAGCCAAGGAATATGTTTGTGTGCTATGGCTTTTTTTTTCCCCTATCCCACTAAACATTTTTTTCCTTCTTTACTCAAGTTAAGCGCACTTCATCTGTGATTTCAATTTGCCATTGAAAAAAGCATATGTAAGATGAGCTGTAAAATTACAGGATCATAAAACGATGTAAATTTAAATGTCAAAATGTAAATGAAAAATGTACAGATATCTAAGACGCATGTCACTGGAATTATATATTAGAGTTTTTAAAAAAAGCCAACCAGTAGCACTACAATTATAATACAGAGTGTTCTCAATTTTCTTTACCTATCAACTTTGCTTTTGCCAGCTGGCAAATACTGCTTTTAGGATTTGCTAGATGCCATTCCCAAAAACTTTCAGAATCTCCTTTTCTGTCTTCACCAGACTACGGGGTAGTCAGCCACAGCGCTGGAACCTTTTGGTGCCTCCGCGTTTGCGCTCACGTCTCCTTTCTGCCAATGGGGCCAGCCACAGCGGATCCTGAGGTTTCTAAAATGAAATGCGATTAGTATTTTGTGGTGATGTGTCAGTGATCAGAAATAAAGAGAAGGCAGAAAATGAAGAAATTGGATTTTCCCCTAAGCCCCAGTATCTGTTTCTATGTTTTATTCTATTTTGGCTACTCGTTCCTCAAGAAAAAATGAAAGATCTTCCCCCTCATGGCAAATTTCTGCAGAGACATAAAACCCTGCTGAGAGGAAACTGAAAACACTTTATTGGAAGAAAAAAAAAGTAGAAACTACACAAAAATCTCCAGACACAATGAACACTCTGACCCAGAGGCAAGACATAATTCACAAAAAACGTCTCTATGTGCACTCCTGCCCATCTACACTGCTCCTTAATAGCCAAGCCTCAGGAGAGGTGCTTATGCGGAACGGCAATTGTGGATCCGCCACCTCCTGCCACAAACATTATTCAGTCTCTCAGAAGGGCAAAAACCACCCAAGAGCGTATACACTTTTTTTTTTTAATAACCTGGATAATTCTTCACCTGCAAAAGCCAGTGATGAAAAAAGTCTATCAATGTATACTGAGGCTTAGCCTGACTTTTCAATGCAATCTGCTAGCAAGCTTTCAGTTCAACACTCAAAACACTAAAAGGTACTGAAGTACAACTTTAATCATAGGCTGATAACACAACAGCAAGCTTTCTTCTAGATCTGATGCTAACCATCCTCCTTGACTTTCCCCAAATTTAAAAAATTCAAAGAACAAACCTGGTTTTTTGCACACACGCTCACTCCAAATGGGCTCCACTCCAAGAGCAAACATGCAAGAACTTTGTGTGTCAGCAGAGCAGAGGCCAGGCAGTGCCCCCCTCAGCCCTGACAACCCCCCCAAATTACTTCCTATTTCACCACATTATAAACTAGAGGAGGGCAGGCTCTTACTAGCAAGCCACAAGAAACAAAACCCAAGCCAAACCTTAAACCCCAAAACTTTCAGATCAGCTATGAGTCAGAGTTCCTGTTCTTTCAGGACTAGGAGCAAGAGTGAAGCAGATAAAAATCAAATGCGATCCTTCAGGTCCACGCTGGGATTTTCATGCTTTTGAAGACCACAGAAACTCCTTACAGAAATACACTTCTGCTGGCCAGTGGTACAAAACAGGATGATAGTACCATGGTGACACTTCTCAACAAGCAGGGTAACTCTCAAAAACAACATTTTTGTAGAGAGCCTCAGTTCTGCCCATCTTGGGCAGGGAATAAACTTCAAATTACTGACAGCCTGTTACCTCTCAGAGAAGACTGTATGGTTTCACTAACTGAGAGCAAAAATAGAGAGAATAATGTCCATAAGCAAAAGTATTTCAACCCTTCAACCATGGCAAATACGTACAGAAACACCCATTTGTGAGAAGTCCTTTCTCTTCACATACTGAAATCACTGCTTTGAAAACACAGCAACTTCTGAGAGCACTTTTAGTCTTAACGTTACAGCAGCATCTAGAACGCTTGCTAACTACATTTAATGACAACAGCAATTACGAGTTGTATTCACTGAGCAGAACTTGAGATCAAACCAAAGTTTGTAGTCTTTCAGTAATCAGATTCTTGTTCTCTAGATTTAATGACTGAAAATGATAATTCAACTGTCAAGGGCGCATCTGAAAGTTATAGACAAGTCAGAAATCTAAGAATAAGAACCTGTAAATGTTAATAGACTGTATATAGAAAATGTCAATCCTGGTGCAAACCCTCAACAAGTAAAGTTTAATTAGCTCCCCTTATTGACCTTTTTAGAACTGACTCCATGGAACCCATTTTGACAAAAGAATAAAAGCAGTGCATTCGGTCTTCACGTTAGACAGAAATCTGGTGACTGTGTCAGAGGACATCGCTATACCACCCAGAGACTTGAAGGACAATGTCGGGATTTAATGCAAATGCTTCTTCCAGGCAGTAAAAGGGATGACAGATGTGCTAATTCTGTTTCATCTGCTAACTTTAATATTAAATTTACTAGAATATACTGTCCTTGACCAGTGCACCTTCATGTATTTGGACAATCCCCCTTTCAAAGACTCCATACTAAGATACACCCAAGATCCCACTGTCTTTAACTTGTATTTGCAAGTTCATAGTATCATGTGTGACAATGATTTTGTAGTACTGGTGCTCCAGTCTTAACAGGCAGAAGAAGAATCAAAACAGAAAGTTTTACAAAATTATTTCTGTAAAATAATACGAGAAGTGTATAACAGCATTTACGTAACACCTAAACATGGAATATCGAAATGATTTTTTGTCAGTCAATGCTGCTGCATTAAATTTACTAAACATACATTCAAAATTGAAAAAAACAAAAAAAAAAACAAAAAAAACCAAAGACTTAGGAACTTCCAACACTTCAATTTAGTTCTGAAGAAGAGGAGCATTTGAGACAATGCATCAAACAGAAAATCCCAGTTAGCTGGTGTAAGTGACACGTAAAATACATAATCTGTAATTCCAGGTATATGCAAAGTTATCAAAATGTCAGACTCTGATGACTTAAACTGCTCCAAGCCAATAATTTATAAAACAGTTTAGTCTTTCTTTTCAAATATTTTCCTTTTTTCATGGTACAGAAATTATGCAGTACTTTTACATCTTCACAGATTATGTTTGTTATATTCAGTAAGAGTAGCCATGAATATAAACACTCAGAATAGCTTTACTCTTGCATTACGTTATCTTATTAAAACCACTCTAGTAGATATACAACGTGCTAACGCAAAAAGAACTTGTTTTGGGACATTAGTTCTTCCTTTGAGTCATGATCTTCCAGAAGTTTTATGTGAAATGGTTTGATGTGAGCAAAACTTCCCAGTTTTAGGATCGTGCAATTAAAGTTTTTCTGCCAGTCTCTTCGAATTGTCTCTCTTTTTAGGAAAGTTTTTGATGTAACTTATGAGATGAACAGGGATGGGAACAAATACTCCCTTGCTAACCTTGCATTTTCTTCCAATTTTGCAGAGAGAGTAGCTGCATCTTGTAACTAATAGAGTGATGAAGCTTGTATGATTGCACTTCTTTGCAGGACTAATTTAACTAATGGATAAAGCACCATTAATAGAAGAAAATGAGCCTTCTTCTCAAATAGCATGGACTTAGTGCTTCTGGTACACTCTTATTCTTGGGGATCTGCTACAATCCTACTATTAGATTGCAGCTAAAAAGAAAACCAAAAATCTCAGTTGCATTTTATTCTTTCATCTAAGAGGATACCGTGACCATTAAAAGAATTCATACAGGACTACAAACACAACATCAGCATTTTCTGCATGTTGAAGGTCCAGCCATGTATTTTTGCACAGAGTTGTCTTGAAGGGCGAGACAGAGGGGAAGGGATAGGAATGACTTAAGTACACATCACCAGGACACTGTCCTTGTAAATGATATGTAGTAGAGCACATACAAACTCAAGTTAGATCTCTACCAACACTATCTACGCTTAATTAAAAAAATCATAGCTTATGAGGCATTGGATACACAATGGAACTGTTTAACATCTTTATCAATGATCTGGA
>NW_010191357.1:0-2129 GCF_000695765.1 Mesitornis unicolor
TATTCTGTGATTCTGTGTGATTCTGTGATTGACTTGCCCTTTAATCAGATGAAACTGATTATTTGAAGGAAAAAGGATCTAGGGTGTTTTCTACTATTTTTAGTCCAAGTATTTCTGTCAGAGTTTGTGAGCAATGGTTTGTTCACTCTTGCTGTCCTGTGCTGGATTAGGTAATTTCTTCCAAAAGACCAGTAAACTATTCATGCAGCATATAAGTCTTTAAGGAGGGCTGTTTTTCTGCTGATCCAGTAACTGGAGCTTGTTACATGTGTTAACTGGGTTTTATTTTCATTTTTCTTCTCCATGGTGGACACTTAACCACTGTTCTCTCAGAAGCCCCATGAAGCAATTTTGTCCTGCCCATTCCCTAATTGCCTGTCACTGGACACAGAGACTCTTGATGACAGAGAGTAAGAAACGCTCATAAAATCCAGACCAAAGTATTCCCATTTTTTGGATGTTTCAGTGTGTCTTTTCCTTTTCTGTTTTGTTTTGTGGTTGTAAGACACCATGGTGGGATAATCTAACTTCAAAAAAAATAACAGCAAAAAGGAGAGAGGGTTAGTGCTGGCAATAATCCTGTTTTGAGGTTGAGATTGGACTTGGTGACCTCTAGATGTCCTTTCCAACCAGCATTTCTAGAAGTCTATCAGTTCAGGCTAAAATATATCCATGGAAAAATTCAGGCAGATTGAGGGATGAACATTCTCAGCCAACCTAGCTTACAATGAATCTATGTTTTCAGCCACCTTTCAAAGTCCATAAGAGACAAAGCAAATTTTGTCTGTTGTATGACTAAGCTGTGTGAGCCATTCCTATTTTTATTCAGAACAGATTTGCCAGCTTTGTGTCAGAAACAGTTTACATGGATTTGCAGGTCCTAAATAGTGGAAATGTATGGATTTGAACAAATCCAGCTTCCTTTCACCCAAATCCTGCTGTGAACCCAAGGCAAGGTTCAGAATTGGTAGTCCTATGGATGTTTGCGTAGGTTCACCTTACACAGGATGTGGCCCATAATGAATAGCGTAGTTTGAAAAAGGAGGATTATGGAAGATTATGTTGGGAAAGACTTTTGAGAACCACTGATTTCAGCCACAAATTCCTGTCAATTAGTTTCAGAAAGCTAAGTTGCCCATACTGTGTTTGGATGATTGGTGGTGAAAACTGTTGGTAACTCACCAGTTGCACATCCTTAACACCTTCACAGAGGCTTATGTTACATGGCTTGGCACTTTTGCATATATTATTTGCATGATTAGCTATCAGGCAACCCAGATATGTTCCACTTAAACTGCTGTATGGAATCAAAACAAACTAACATATTGTTAGGGCACAACAAACTATAAGAATAAGCAACAAAATACAGGAATATTTCTACTTTTCCTGCAAAATAATTTTAAAGGTGTGATACTGACAGTTGGGGCTCCCTTGGTAGAAGAAGCATAAAATGATAGTGCTTAATGTATGGAGTTGCTAGTATCTGTGCAAAAAAATCTAGGAAGAAAATAAATCACCCATTGTTGATTTATAGCAACATAACTTGGTGATAGAAAAAGAGTGAGGTGAGAATCAGTCCCATACAACTTCCTCTTTGGATTCATTTGGATGAGATCTCAAATGCCCACACACTTAGGCATGATTATCCTCAATTTGCTGTTCTGTGCAACTTTATTTGGCCAGATTCATATTTAGCAGAAATTAGAGACATTCCACTGAAGTCCTATGGAGCAAGCCAGAGGATCAGAGCTCTGTAACACAAAAGAAAGCTCAACACTTGTTGGAATGTATCAAGAGAAATCTCCCAGCCCTCCCAAAACTCACATTAAATTCTGGAAACAGTGCTAAGGATTTAATTTAGCAAGTTTCTTCCACAATAGCCCACTCCACATGAAGACAATGGTTTCTTTCTACTACAATTTCATTCAAAACCCACTTTTTTTTTGTTGCATGAAACAATAACAGCTATGCAAATGCATTTTCTAGCACAGGCCCAGGGTAAAATCGTAGTTTAATGGCAATTTTGCAACTGACATCAAGAGCAGAATGTTATGGACTGTGCATGCACACTTGCATAAAGCTGAAGGCTTCATTCAGTAACCCTTCCTTCCTTCCTTCCTTCCTTCCTT
>NW_010191358.1:0-10931 GCF_000695765.1 Mesitornis unicolor
TAGTTATAGTTATAGTTATAGTTATAGTTATTTTAATGTTAATGTTTATTATTTATATTTTTATTTTAATTTTTTCTCCCGAATTTTGGTGGTGCAGGGTCACATTGTCCCGAATTTCTGTGACTTGAAGCTCTCCAGGTCCCCAGGTAAGGGCCAGCCACCCCTGCTCGCAGCCAGATATGGGGCTCAGCCCTATTTTTCCCCAAGTGATGGGCATAAGCATGGCCTTGCCACAAGCCACAAATGCTTCCTGCCCTCCTGTCCCCAGCTGTGTCACCTCAGCATGATCCAGAGCCACTGGCCACAGGCTGATGGGTGACCACAAGCCGGGTTTTAGGGGTGAGGCAAGGTGGGAGCACCCACATTCCTCGTACGTGGATTTTCTGCCCCAGCACCCCGTGCCACTGAGGGCAGCAGTCACGTTTTGCATGGAGCAGCAGCAGCACAAACTCGCTGACCTCCCCGAGGCTCACCAGGCACGTGAGCCCTGGCGAGAGCCGATGGGATTTCCAGCTGAAGGCTGTCCCTTTGCCAGGGCTGCTCGTCCCCGCCGGTGGCCCTGGGGGACACCCCCAGCCAGCCTGACCACAGGGGAGGATGGGGAAAGCTTTGGGCTCTGCTGCTGAAGGACAAAATGGGAACAGACCAAGGGTGCAGCGAGGCCACACTCGGGGTATTGGAGTGTGGTGTCCCCCCCTCGGGACAACCAGGATGCCGTAACATCCCAGGAACAACCCGAAGGTCCCGTTCCAGCTCCCAAACTGAAAACAAAAGTGCGTCTTGTTCCCGTCTTGTTTTCAAAGCCGGAAAGGTCGGGGCCGCCAGAGCCCTGCCAGGATGGGCAGCACTGCCAGATCCTGCTGCCCGCCCTGACCTCGGCACCTGTGGGGACTGATCTGTGCCGCTGCTCCTGCCCAGACACACGGCTCCTTTCTGGGCTGGGGAGAGCAGGGGGCCTCCCCAAAAGCCCATTTTGGGAGAATCTTGTACCCACGTTCATGCTCTTGTTCCTGCTCCCTGCACTGCCCAGGAGGGAAGGGAGATGATGGGGATGCTGCATCCTGGGGGGCTGCATCATGGACCCCCTGCATCCAGCACAGCCCTGAAACCCCCAAAACCCTGCTGCAAAACACCATCAGCTCCCAGGGTCTGCCCTGCCACCATGAAGGGGTTTCCTAATCCACCTCCACACCCCTCAAGCCCCAAGAAGGCTTCCTTCTCGTTAGATGGGGCCATCATCAGAGGGCTTTGTGGGCAGCCCTCCCGCTGGGATGGGTTGGGGAGAAATACAAAGGGTCCCTATGGCAGGAACAGCCCTGCCATGGCCACATTAGCCTCTGAACTATCCCACCTTGTCCCCATCTCACTGCCTGCTCAGTGGAGATTATTAGCAGAGAAAATCGTTGTGTACGGGGCTGGGAGCTCAGGGAAGACACGAGTGCTGCTGCCATTTGGAAATCAATGCCAGGCGTCTGCACAAGCCATTTCCTCCAGCCCAGCTTGAAGCAAAAGCAGTTTCTCTCCATTGAGGAGAAGAAGGAGGTCTGACCAGGACAGATGCTGGTTTTGCTCCCAGTCTGGAGCTCTGTGCAACTCACTGCCCTCCAAATCCCAGAGCAAACAGCTGCATTTTGCCCATGGACTTGGACCAGACTCCACAGCCGAGCCCTGGGAGGAAAATCCTGCTCGGGAGCCATGGGGAGGAGGCAGGGCTGGGCTTCAGAGCCAAAAACTGGAGGAGACTGTGAGGGTGTTAAGGAAGGGCATCACAACCTGCCTACCCCCTCGCTATCCAGGAATGGCAAGGGGGTACCAGGGCCTCAGGGCTGAGCAGGCAAAGCTGTTGCACACCATGACATTATCATTAGGGACAGTTTCCCTCCCTGTCCCTGCAGCAAGCAGAGCACTTTTGGGGACCCCGTGCAGGGAGCAGCGTAGCTGATGGCCTCAACTCTCCCTCCCAGCACCATGTGTCCCCCAGGCAGCTTTGGCATCCTGGCTGACTCAAGCCGCCGGGGCATTGACATTCGCTGTGACCTTTCAAATCACAAGGATGTTCTGTCCTTCCCGGCCAAGTACAGCCTGGCTACCCTGTGGGTGGATGATACTGTATATACAGCGGCTGCAAATACGGAGCTGGCAGAAGAGAAGCGTGTTTGTGTGCTCGCAGGGGCGCGGCGGTGGTGGGATGAGAAAGAGGAGCTCTTGCCAGAGCCCGGTTTTCCTCCCGGGATGCCTGAGCGGATGCAGTGCACCAAGGGAGAAGGATGGGGATGGTGAAAATGCCAGCAGCTGGCCTGGGGGGGGAGAAGGGCTCCTGCAAAAGCAGGAGGCCCTCGAGCAGCCACTGCCTCACCACCAGCTCCGGGGGCTGCTCCTGGCTCCCCACGTTTCCCATCCTCTGGTTAATTGCGTCTTTTGCTTTGAGAGAATATGAAAAACTGCAATTAGGAGACAATGTGCAAAATCAGCCACGAGGGCCCAGCTGGCTGGCGAGGATGATGCTTTCCCTCTTGGCCACCCAAAAAGCCCCTCTGGGCAGTGGCAGAGGCTGCTTTAGTACAAAACACACCCCAGCCCCAAAAGCTCGAGCTGATATGAAAGGCAGCATGTTGTAGATCCCAAAGGTGTAACATACGGTCATAGGTAGGAAATCTCTAAGATCATCCAGTCCAACCATCAACCCAACATCACTAAGCCATGTCCCAAAGTGCCACATTCACACAGTTCTTTAACACCTCCAGGGATGGAGACTCCACCACTAAACAGAACCTCATGGTGCTAAATCAGCGTTGACCCCCCTTGAGCGTGGCCCACACCAAATCCTGTGCCCTGGGATGGCAACGCTGGTGGGTAGCGGAGCAGAGTGGGGCTGGAGGGACCCATTCCCATCACCCCTTCCCCTCCCAGCCCTTGGGAGCCATCCCAGGTCCCTGGATGGGGCTGCCTCCTCCCTGCCCTTGGTGGGTTTTGGCAGAGGACTCCCATGCAGCTCTCCCCAAGGAGGCTTTGCCATGCAGATGGCTCCATCCAAGGCTGTCACGGCCCAGATCCAGCCACCCCGCAGCCCCATGGCGCCAGGGAGGCTGACGGCTTCGTCCTCTCAGCCCAGATGCACTGCTTTATCAGTCCCCTCTCTTGCCCTGACACATTTTTTCCTCTCTCTCCTTTCTATCTCGCTTGTAGGACTCTTATCTCCAGCCCTGAATCACCCTTTCCCAAGGCAAGCTCAGCAGCATCCTTCACAAACCCATTTCCAGGGGCTTGTGGGTGACATTAGGGGCATAAATGACAACCTGGCAGGAAAAACCCTTTTCCCTGACATCTTGATGCCACATTGATGTCCTCAAACCCCTTCCAGCAGCCAAGGCAGGGGATGGCGAAGGCAGATTTCTCCCTGCTCCTCTGCCAGCTCCCTCTGCAATCACCCAGTTTATGAGACTGTTAGCTAGCTTAAAACATTATAAAATTTAAGAAGAGGAGGAAAAGAGGGAGCTCAAAGATGCCCCATCCTCTGGAGCTCAAGGCCACCAGTGCATCTGTAAAGGAGGGGTTCAAACTGCAGCCCCCAAGGCTGGAGCAGGAGTCCACTGGGTTTCTAGTGTGGGAGTAGCTCTGTTTGCACACCCACGCTGCCTCTTGGAGACCTCCCTGTCCCACACCTTGTCCCAAAGCACATTTGCAAACTGGCACTGCCATCAGCAGGGCTCAGTGCAGGGGCTTTGCTTCCAGTGGCCAGATCCAGCCTGGTTCAGCCTTTCCTAGCCCAGAGGAACCGCTTTCCGCCCCTGAAATAGCAACTCAGATGATGCTCTCGGCAGCTGGGGATGATGATGCAAAACGCTTGTTATCCAGCAGGAGCAATTAGACTTATGGCAATTATCTTTGCTGAGAGATGCTAGAATGGGCCAGCCAGCAGCCGCTTCCTGGTGTAATCCCTGGGAGGGTGCTGAGCCTTGCCAGGAGCTGCCATTGCGGTGGAGGAAGAGCAAAACGCAGCAGGAGCATCCTCAGAGCCTCCCGCAGTGCCAGGAGAGCTGGTTTTGGGAAGGAGTGAGAGCAAAGACAGGCAAATACTGAATACATGTTCAAAGACAGTGGGGAAATGGGGAAAAACTGGCTCCAGGATGGATTGAGCCATGGGCACCGAGTGGGGAAGTGGCTGCTAAACTGAGATTTAGGGCACATCCCTCTGGGGGAAAAAGTCAGGCTTCTGAGAAATGCCCATGGGGTAAAGGAATAAAGGACAAATGCAGTCATTCCTCAAATCAGAACAACATGGAAGGGTTTGCTTTTCCCCCTTGGCAGTGTTTGAAAACCTTATTTTGATGCTGCTAGGATGAAGCAAGCCTCAGTGGCTGCTCAAAGCAAAAACCAATCCCAGCCCAATAAACAACCCCTCCTCGGATAAATCAGAATGCAGCTGGGATGGGGAGACACCTTTTAGGCAGGATGGGATCTGGCTCAGCACTGGATCATCAGCCAAAGCCCGAGGGGTGCATGGGATGTGGGAGTGGGAGCTGGAGGAATGTGGGGAGCCTGCCCTGGGAAAACCCAGGACATTTTCCATTGAAAGCTTTATCTGAGGCCAGCTTGCTGCCACATCCTGGCCTTGTTTGTGCCACAGAAGCCAGCAATATTCCCGGGAAAGCTCTGCTACCTGGTCAGCAAAACCTCTCTGATACGCTATGTTTACTAGCAGCTAAATATTAAACCATTGGCAAACAGGGCTGCTCAGGGCTGGGGATACGTGACCGTGACAAGCTGCCCCGCAGGCTGCCAGCCCCAAAAACGGCCAAGGGCTGCTGGCATGGCCGAGGAGGAACACAGGCTGCTCCAGGCAGGATTGGGAGGAGGAAGGGTTGCCAAAATGCTGCTCTCACCTGCAGAAATGCACCTTTCCCCAGCTCAGGAGAAGGATTAAATGCTGGATGGAGATGCCTACGTCTCGCAGCACCTCGATTTGCAAGAGAGATGTTTCTCCCACCACGCCAGCGCTGCCCCAGAAACCCACTGCTCTGGCATATAGAACTGCGCTCTTCAAGGACATCTGATTCATCTTGCAAAGGCCATGTAGAATTTGTCTGTTTTCAGTAATTAGGCCAATTATAGCAAAATGGTATTTGCGGTTTGAGCAAAGGACAGGCTAAAATCTTAACCTGATGCTTTCTCAGTGGTGCCAAAACAAAGTGCAAACAAAGCCCCTTCCCTCTCCACCCCCCCCCCTCCTCGCGTTAAGTAACCAAAGAGCAACACTTTGAAGTGCTCAAACATCAGGTAATGGCTTTTCCTGCCACACTTGAAGGGAACCTGACAAACACACAAACAAAGCCTGACCCACTTTAGCAAAATAAGAACCACACCAAGAAAGGGAGCAGGGATTTCAATGAAGTTCTTAATGTGGCCCCATTAGCAAGTGCCTGCTATGTCCATCCAGATAAATTTATCTCGATACATCTGTTCTCTGAACAGAGCGAGCTGTGACACCTGCGCTGTGCCCGCAAGCAATGCTCTGGTACCCATGGGTGCACGGGCACAGGGATGCAGGAGCACAGGGATGCACACAGGGATGCAGGAGCAAAGGGATGCGCACAGGGATGCACACAGGGATGCAGGAGCAAAGGGATGTGCACAGGAATGAACACAGGGATGCAGGAGCACAGGGATGCACACAGGGATGCACACAGGTATGCACACAGGGATGCAGGAGCAAAGGGATGTGCACAGGAATGAACACAGGGATGCAGGAGCACAGGGATGCACACAGGGATGCACACAGGGATGCACACAGGGATGCACACAGAGATGCAGGAGTAAAGGGATGTGCACAAGGATGCAGGAGTAAAGGGATGCACACAGGGATGCAGGAGCAAAGGGATGCGCACAGGAATGAACACAGGGATGCACGAGCACAGGGATGCACACAGGGATGCAGGAGCACAGAGATGCAGGTACACAGGGATGTACACAGGAATTAACGCAGGGATACAGAAGCACAGGGATGCAGGAGCACAGGTATGCACACAGGGGTGCACACAGGGATGCAGGAGTAAAGGGATGCACACAGGGATGCAGAAGCACAGGGATGCAGGTACACAGGGATGCACATAGGGATGCAGGTACACAGGGATGCACATAGGGATGCAGGAGTAAAGGGATGCACATAGGGATGCAGGAGTAAAGGGATGCACACAGGGATGCAGGAGCAAAGGGATGCACACAGGGATGCAGGAGCAAAGGGATGCACACAGGGGTGCACACAGGGATGCAGGAGCACAGAGATGCAGGTACACAGGGATGCACACAGGGATGCAGGAGCACAGGGGTGCACACAGGGATGTGCGTGCCCAGGGACACTGTCCCACTCCACCGCCTTCCCATTGCGCAGGGTATGCAGTTGAGCAATCCTTGCCCAGGCCGGGCGCTCGGCACTGGTGCTGCCTCTCGCAGCATTGCTTCAAGCCCATGATTGTGTATGGAGAATGCAAAGGCCACTGCCTCGTGTGTTTCATGGCACGTGTTTTGTGGCTAACTCAGTATTTGTAAATAATGGCCAGGATGTTGCTGAGTCACCCCATGGTGGGTGAGAGCCAGCAGGGATCCGGGACTGGTTTTGTCCCCTGGTAACAAAGGCACTTCCCTCTGCAGGGGTAGTTTAGCTCAGGGATGTCCTAAATGCACACTCCAAGCTCCTGCCTTGCTCCTGCTCCTCTTCACTGGGTGGAAACTGAGGCTAGGGGTGCTCAAGCCTGGCTCTGGGATGACCTGGTGGGATCCTGCAAGGACCAGCAGCTCCCAGAACCCACCCCCCCAGGACACCCCATGGTTCAGCACTGCCCAACAGTGATTTTTCAGAGCTGCCCACATCCCGAGCTGGGCCAGGCTGGGGGCTGGGGCTGATCCGGCTGCGTGTGTTCCTGGATCCATGTTTCTGCGTAGTTGCCCTTACGCAAGAAGCCCTCCGTGCTCCCCCGGGGTGGCACGCAGCCCAGATCAGCCCCCGTATTTGCTCAGTGGTGGAGTGGCATCAGTGAACATCATCAGATCGCTGGAAGCTCCCTGTGCCCTTGAATCATCCAATCTTCTTCCCCCTGGGGCTCGATGCACCGAACCACTGGCCTTCACGGCCAGGCCAATGCCCTGCGGCTCCTACATCCAAACCAGAGCCACAACAGCTTGGCCAAACCTCCTGTGCCACCTCTTGTCCCAGGCTCTGCCCCAAATGCTGGGCTGCCTGAGAGAGGCAGCCACTCTTCCTGAAGATGGCATCTCCAGGGCCATGGGGTGATGGCCCTCGTCCCCATGGCAGCCCCGGGATGGGGCAATGGAGTTTCTGCAGCAGCCGGTGGCTTTGCCAAAGCTGAGGGAGCTCCAGGATGCACCGAGGTGCTTTGGACACATTTGATGCTGCTTGTTTGCACCGGCTAGATCCCAAACCCTGATGGTACCCAGGGCACCAGCAGCTCTGGGAACACATGTGGTGCAGGGCTGCCTGTCTGGGGGCAGCCAGATCTCCAGGGCCCAAATCTCTCTGGCTAAAACATTATTGCAGAAGATGAATCTCAGCTTATGACGCTGCCATTCCCATCAGCACCTCCAAGGAGCGAGGGACACCAGGGCATGAAATGGTCCCTGGATGACGCCAGGACTCAAGATGGGGCAGAGCCTGAGACCAAATTCCCACCTTGTCAAAATGAGAGGGATCTTGGTTGGGAACCTGAGCAGTTGCTGGATCAGAGAATCACACAGAATCCCAGAATGTGAGGAGTTGGAAGGGACCTGGAAAGCTCCCCCAGTGCAACCCCCCCAGAGCAGGATCACCAGAGCAGTCACACAGGAACATGGCCAGAGCTTTGGGTGTCTCCACACAAGGAGACTCCACAACCTCTCTGGGCAGCCTGGGCCATGCTCCATAACCCTCACACTGACAAAGTTTGGCCTCATCTTCAGCTTGAACCTCCTGTGCTCCAGCTTGGGACCATTGCCCCTTGTCCTGGCATTGGCCATCCCAGAGCAGAGCCTGGCTCCTTCCTCCTGACACTGCCCTTTCCCAATGGATCCCCAGGAATGAGGGCACCCCTCAGTCTCCTCTGCTCCAAGCTCAAGAGCCCCAGCTCCCTCAGCCGCTCCTCAGCAGGAGATGCTCCACTCCCTCCATCACTTTGTGGTCCTGCTGGACTCTTTCAAGCAGTTCCTGTCCTTCTGGAGCTGAGGGCCCAGCACCGGACACAAGATTGCAGCTGTGGTGTGAGCAGGACAGAGCAGAGGGGCAGGAGAACCTCTCTGCCCTCCAACCACCCCTTCTCATCCAGCCCAGGATGGCGTTGGCCTTCTTGGCTCAAGGGCACATTGCTGGCTCATGGGATCTGCTGCCACCAGCACCCCAGGTCCTTTTCTGCCTGACAGCTCCAGCCACTCGTCCCCAATCCTGCAGCGCTGCATGGGGTTATTGCACCCTATCACAGCCACGACCTAATGAAAAGGGCCAACGTTTCTGGACTGGAGCTGTAACTTCTCATTCCTATCACCCTGTTCCAGGTGGCCACAACCCTGACAACACCTTCCCTGACTTAGGAACACAGACTTATCCCACCACAGCAGCTGAGCAAGGCTTGAATAGAAAATTCAGGCTGACAATGCAGTGCCGGAGCAGGAGGAAGAGATAAAGTTCAACCTGGTGATAGCCACATAGTAAAAAATGATAACAGAGCCGGTGGCAACAGCACAACAAGCTCCAGATGGTCCGGCAGCGAGAAGCAGAGCCGCGCGAAATGCCAGACCATCAATATAAAAATGTCAAGTCATTGTAAGGAAACAGTGAAAGGTAGAGAGTCACCTCGTGCTGAATTAAACAACTGGTGGTAAATCCCTCAAAAGTTACCTTTGGAAGCAGGCAAGAGGTACAATTTGTATAGAAATGACAGGGGGAAAAAGAAGAATAACATCGGTATCGTAAAGGAGATGGGCAATAACAAGAGAGGCTCTGGATACGTATTATTTGATCAGCTGGAATTTAGGATAATGGGTTAACCAAATGTCTGGGTGAGCAGTGAGTGTACGTGATGGCTTTAAGATGCGGGAGATTTGACGGTTTGGAGACATTGGCACATTTCAGAAACTGGCTGTCCAGCAACTGAATCACACAAAGAGCCACAATCAAATGCACACTGAGGAAAAATAGGTTGATCATTTGCACTTCAGGTTTATAACCAAATCCAGAGGGAAAAATTACTCTTTTCATTCAACACTAAACATCTCTGCTCATGCTTGAGCTGCCTGAAAAATCCAGCTTGAAAATTAGGGAAAACTGCAGCCCAACACCAGCTCCACATGAGAACAGCACACGGTCAGACACAGCCCCTTTGGAGACTGCAAAGTGATGTGGAGGGGGAAGACCATGTTGGTGGTGACTTCTATTAGGAACCCAGGGCACCAAATAGTCACCCCATGGGGACAAGGGTCTCGCAGCTTGGAGCTCCACAAGGGCAGGTGAAGGTTTGGGCACATCAGCACTGCTGCTCAGCTGAGGCCAACACTTGTCTGTGCGGCCAAAATCATGTCTCAAATTCCCTCCCCAACCTGTCAGCTGGGTCTCACTTCTCCCCACAGACATCACCACAGGTACAGACACATCATCCCAGTACAAACAACAGCTCCACTGTGCCCCTTGCACAGGTTGGCACTCAAAAGGTGACCACGCAGCCTCATCCGACCAATTCAGCGGCATCTTCAGTGACGGAGGAGCCTTAGAAACACAACCCCACTGCAAAACACCTCCACTCTCCCCTGGATTTGCCCCAAGACAAGCCCCAAAGAGCAGAGATGGGTCACCTGAGGGAGCTGGAGGAGCTGTTCCCACGAGAAAGGGAAGGTGAGAGGCAGGGACAGGGAGTAACGCCAGCGAGATAAAGCTGCGCGCTCCAGCTGCTGTGGGAACACATGACCCAAAAATGGGAACTGAAATGGCACAAAGAAATGCTGATCAACAGCGCTTTAGGTACAGCTGAATGGTATTTGCATGTTGTCACCTGCTCTAATGACTGCCTGACTCACCCATCAGAGGCAGGCGTCCAGCAGCCTAGCAATTAGCCACCCTCCACCGTCAAGTGAAGGGGAGAGTTAAAACCAGCACGGTACAGAGGAAAGTGTCCCCCACGGAGCCTGAATCAAGTCTGGCTTTAGAAACAGCCCATAAAAAGTGACAGAAATGAACCTCTCGGCTCAGCCCCTCGCGAAGGACGCAGCATCCTGTACCTCCTGCTTGGCTCAGTCAAGGATCATAAATACCACCAGCCTCCCTACAGGGATCTGCGCCCTGGGACCTGGGCTCCTTCGCACATTCCAGCATCAGCACCCGATCTGGGATCTATTCCTGACAGTAGGAACAAAGTGAGCGATTGCAGCCGCTATATTTAGAGCCAACAGTCAATACTCTGCATGTTTAAATGGTTACCAGCATTCGCATTTGATACATAGACAGCGTGTTTTCTTTTCCAAAGAAATTGATTTTAAAAAGAAAACTGCCTTCCCAGTCATCCTCAGCCCATAACTGTTGAGCAGGGGGAGCGATTTCAAATGAAAAATTAAATTATGCGTTTTCTCTAAGCCAATCCAGGAAGGAGAACTCATGACTGTGAGCGCTGCCATCCTTCGTGTTGATAAAGGGGTTTGAAAGCAGTGGCAGGAGTTTGCTGAAGCAAGCTGTGAGGCTGTTTGGGGCAAAGGGGCACCATCCTCCATCTTCCAGCCTCAACCATGCACCATCTCGAGCTGCCTCTTCCACCTGCAGGTCAGTCACACCTGAGTCCCATTTGTCACAGGTGACACTGAGTTGGGAGGCAGTGTTGATCTGTCTGAGGGTAGGAAGGCTCTGCAGAGGGACCTGGATGGGCTGAAGGCCATTGTGTGAGCTTCAACAAGGCCAAGGGCCG
>NW_010191359.1:0-917 GCF_000695765.1 Mesitornis unicolor
AGGTCCCTTCCAACTCCTCACATTCTGGGTTGCTGTGGACCAGAGCCCTGATGCTGACTGTTGTTACCCCCCAGCAGAAAATTGCTCTCACACCGGAGCCCTTGCCCCCAGTGAGCCAAAAGCTGCAGAAGTCCCTCCAGCTCCTGGGCTACATCAGGCTGGAAATTCAAAAGGGAGCCTTTTAAAACCAGACCTCGGTGCCACTGTCCAGGAGGGAAAGAAGCCAGAAGCAAGTCAGGGGAACGGGCTGCCTCTGCTGTGCTCTTTGAATTGCTTTCCAGAATGCGTTTTTCCCAAAATAACTTCATTGTCTATGTATATTTTTTTTCGGTAGCTCACTCTCTGTTTGTTGATGAGCGTCAAATTGACATTTTCTGAGAACTCTCCAAAAGGGCTCGCAGAGCTCTTTGCAGAGCGGCAGTGTCTCCTTTAGAGCGTGGCCATGGCTGTCTTGTCTCCTGTGCATTACTCCGCATTTCCTGCCCTTGGATTTCACCTGCCACCGCGTTAGGACATGGCCATTTCCGCAGACCCTTCTGAAGCTCTTTGCATTCAGTTTTAGCTTCGAATACTCTGAATAAATCTGTGTGGCTCAGCAAACTTGTCCCTCCTTTATTCCCTTCTTTCCCAGGCCCTTTATGAATATTTCCCATTTATCCCATGGCAGCAACTCTGCTTGTGAAAACCCAACCACCTATCCCTGGTGTCTCAAATCATGACCACGTTTAACCCACAGGGTTTCCTCTTCTATTCCTCTTTTACTCCTTTCTTTCTAGATTTTTCCCCCTAACATTTCTCCTACCGAGACGATTTTTCAGTCTAATCCTGTACATGAACCAGTTCTGGAACTTTCATAAATTTCTCCTTAGCAAACAGCATTGCAAAGCTTGGCTCTTTTCTGTTACAGTCTTGCATTC
>NW_010191359.1:948-1899 GCF_000695765.1 Mesitornis unicolor
TTCCTGCAATATTTCTGTTGCCTTTCAATCTTCTTTCACTCTTCCAGATTCTTGGGCACATTTCCTATTTCTAAAGTTTTAGAACATTTTAAAAACTGGTTTTGGGACAAATTTTTGACATATTCCTGGATTTTTTTATATGCTTTAGTAGAGGTTTAGATTTAATTTGCTGAGATTTGTTTTATTTTGCTTTTTTTCCCCTCATCTAGATAGACTTTTTACTTCTTGAAGGGTTCCTTTTCGCTCCTGTAGCCTTATTTGCTCTGCTCTTTAATGCCACTGCCATGTCATGGCCACGTCTCAAATCCATTCTTGCTGGTGCAGGTTTTGCCCAAGGCCCTGATGTGCTAACACAACAAACTTCCCTGCCCGCTGCTTTTCATTTCTTTCTAACAAACTTTCTCCCTTCTTCTGGTTTATTTTTCCCCATTCAAATCTAAATACTGTAGCAGTCATGCATTTGTGTGGCCTTTCCAGCTCTTATGAACCGTGTGCCATAAAAATTCCTTGGCTTCGTGCTGTGGTTTATCTGTTGGCTTCGTCGGTGTTTCATGAATCCAGCACAGTAATTCGGGCTGTTAGGTTTACTGGGACTGAGGTCTTGAATTAAACATGACTGTGGCAATCAGCTCTTTACCAGTTAATTGCTAGGGCTCGGTTTTGGGATGGAGGTGGACGGAGGCAGAGGGGAGCGATGGCCCCTCAGCTGACACACACTACCCATCACAGTTATCCTTTGCCGTGTCCATGGTCTTTTCAAGATTGTCATGCCTATAAATGATATCACTTTTAACACACTTAAATTACTTGCTCCCAGCCATCATTTGGGCTGGGGAAGGGCACAGAGGCCACCCATCCAATATCTAGGTGGAAATCAGAGTGAAGAGACGGCTGCAGCCCGCACTCGCTGTGACTGTGACCCGATGGGCTGAGACCAACGGGATGAGGTTG
>NW_010191360.1:0-8952 GCF_000695765.1 Mesitornis unicolor
CCCTCCACCACACTTCCCGGTGCTGTGCACCTGCCCGCGCCGCCGCCCAGCCTGGCTCTCCCGAAAAGTTGGAAAGGAGAAGTACCGTGCAGGTCCTTCCTCGCCTCCGAGGTGTCTGGAGCAGCCTCAGCCCTCCCAGCATCAGTGCCTCCGGATGGGGCTTCCCTCTGCCCCCTGCCCGATGCGGGTCCCTTTGCGCTTGTCGCCTTGCATGGCAGCCGTACATCTCCCTCCGTGCACCGGTACCTTCAGTTCAGCACCAGATTTACCCACCTCACCAAGAAGCTGAGTAATCGCTGGGATATATTTTTTTTAACTATATGGGGTTTTTTTTCCCCTCGGAATGTTTTGCTGACAAATTTCTTCTTTGTACTGGGAGTGCCTAGAGATCCCAGTCAAGCAGCAAGGCCTTTGGTGAGTGGTGTTAGATGCTGGTGTTTGATGAGTACCTAAAGCAGCTCTTGCATGGGAGGCTTAAGGAGAGGATGGATAAAACCAGAGCAGACTGATGTGGAAAGTCAAAAATAACCAAGTGAAAAACAATCCTCTCCCTGGTGGTTTGCCAGTCCTTAGCCAGGAGATCCAAGTCTAGAACCCTCAGAAGACTTCTGGGGACGGTTGCTGTGGGGAGGAACTGTCTACTGCTCCTCAGCCCTGGACTGACAAGGTGTCCCCTTGGATGCAGATGTGGAGGCAGGTACTGCCCTTCAGACAGCAGCGCCCTGCACTGCCTGCCTTCACCCCACATGCAGTGCTGCAGCTCCTCAGGCCCCAGCTGGCTGAACTCTATATTCACGGGCAATCCTTCTGGGAAAGCCCAATTATCAACATGCAGGTGGCAGGAAGAATGTATAGGAAAGAAAATAGCTCCACTTTTGCTAATTATGGAGTCATAGAATAGTTTGAGTTGGAAGGGACCTTTAAAGATCATCTCATCCAACTCCCCTGCAATGAGCAGAGACGTCTTCAACTAGATCAGGTTGCTCAAAGTCCCACCCAACCTGACCATGAATGTTTCCAGGTATCTACGACTTCTCTGGGCAGCCTATTCCACCCTCATAGTAGAAAATTTCTTCCTCAGTCTGATTGATCTAATAGATGTTTCATCCATATGAAGCTTTACTCTCAGGTTGCTTAAGGTACGGACTGAATGAAAATGCACTGCCTGGGCATGAATTTACTGGGTAAGGAGTGGAGAGGAACAGGATTGTTAGAGGGTACCTGAGCCTTCCCTTCTTCCCTCTTACTCTGGACAGCAGTGAGGAGGGTGGCACCAGCTCCGTGGTAGCTCTCTGGCTGCAGCTGTGTGGCTTCTCCAGCAGTTCAGAGCTCTGTCTCTCTGCAGTGCACCACCGCCTGACCTCACGATCACTGAGTCTTTGGCTTGACCACTCTGTCTTGCTTTAAGCAAGGAGAACTCCCTTTGATGAATGTACCCACGTAACAAGCTTCCGTCCCTTTGTTGCCCATGTTCTTCAAGATGAGTGGAAGCCCAGACCCCAGCGCTCCTGTCCTGCACATGAAGGTTGAAGAGCCCAGCTTGCAGGAACACTATTGTTCCAGCAAAACAGAACCAGTCAGTGTTGTTGATTGCTCTGTTACATCTTCCCACACAGAGTCCTGGCTATAAAAATAGATGCAATAATCCACATGGACAGTTGCAATTGTAAATGGCATTCAAAAAGCAAAAACGGAATTCATAGTTTGACACAGACATATCCCCAATCCATCAGGAAGTGACACATTGGCAGCGTGTCCGTGCCAAACTATGAATGCCATTATTTACTTTTCTTCTGAGTGCTATTTACAACTGTAACCTTCACAGTAAATTAGTGTGTCTATTTTATAGTGGACATTTTTTGAGAGGCTTTGGTATTGTCTGCACTTATTATATTCACAGAATTGATGGAAGTTAGACCAATTCAGGCCACAATAAATCTTTGGGAACTATAGACTGTGCTTATGTTAGGAGGGTTTGCCAGCATAACCCTACCAGCAAATCCTATCTGGCAGAGATGAGGCCTATGTTTGGAAAGAGAAATTAAAGGCCATCAACACTGAATAGCTCTCCACTAGATGGAACAATGGTGCTTCTGCTGCCAGGCCATTGACAGGGAGTGATTTACCCAGAAGAGAATTGGGGAAGCGGGGGTAGAGCCCAGAAAGTGCTGGATAATGGTGAGACAGTCATGGAACAACTATTGTTCATCACTTCTCCTGGTGGACGCAATGCCACAAAGGAGAGCAGGGGAGATAGGAGGTGTCGGTGTGTGAAGTTACATCTGAGCTCATTGACTGGAAAGGCTCTGATGTAGAAGCAGTGTCACCACGTGATGTTCAGGCCACTCTACCAAATACTGGGAATGGTGCCGAGCTAGCATATGTCCAGCTTGGAATTTGGACACTTTTGCACCTGTCTGCATTGATACATCTGAAGATAATGGTTCAGATGTTTTATAGGAGCTTATCTGTATACAGCTGAATGGCCCAGCCTGCAGAAAGAATATTTGCGCTGTGTTCTCTTCACTCCCTGGTTTTTAAATTTTGTTAAAAGTAATTACATTTGCCAGGCAAGAATAGTTTTTCATAATCTAATGCTGCTGTTTATACTTATACCAGCTATGCACAGATCTTTTTTATACAAGTTAGGCTTACTGAACAACTGCCAGATAGTTCTGCTTTCCTTCTTGAATTTTAATTGCTTACTTGCCCAGCATCTATTTTTAAAACTGCAACTGTAAATGGAGCAGTAAGTACCATCACTCACCGTAGAGGCAGGGGTCAGCATGCTCCTTACTCCTCCTCCATTCCCTCTTGCAGGGAACGTGGAGGAATTGAGACCTGAGCTGTCAAAGCATTTAACCACAGGCATCAGCACTTAAGTTCAGGCATGCATCTAGAGCTTTGCAGGACTGGAAGTAGAGTTCAGTATTTCACAGGGCTGAGATCAAGGTTGTCAGGACATACTGATTTTATATTAGCAGTGTCATCACCTATAGACTCACGTGCACAAATGCACACGTATACATAGAGACTACAGGATCATCTGTAGTTGCACTGCACATAGAGTAGGAGGCTAGGGACCCATGCAGTCTCAATGGTGTTAAGTTACCAGGAAAGCAGGTTCTGGGTAGTGCTACTAGGTGACTTACAGGCCTTTCATCCACTTAGCAAACCTGTGCCTGCACAGAGTTTCAAAGTAGAAACTTTGAAATATCAGACTGCTTCCTCTGCGCTCTTGGTGGAAAATGCATGTTCATTCAAAGGGCTGGTTTGAACATTTAACCTAGGCTCCCCTCCACACTTTTGCTTTCAAGACCACATGTCATCAATTTCTCATATAATCCCACTTCAGTTCTGGAAAATAATTATAGACCTTAGTCTTCATCTATCTTCTTATGGTCATCATAACTTCAAGCCCTTATACACTCAAAACATCCATTTTATCTCTAGTATTATTGCTTCTTGAACATAACTGGCTTCTCAATTATATCCTTTTTCTCATTTTTTTTAATATTTCCCATTATTTTCAGACTACTGGGAAGGAAGGTGATCTTGAGCGGGAAACTAGCAGGGAGCTGGAAGCCAATATAACTTTCTTCTTGATGCTTTAAATGACATACACCATTTGAAAAAAGAGACAGACATGCTTAATATTCTCATAAACACAAGCATTTCCTCATTAAGCAACACTGGTTGCTTCTTATTCCTTCCATACTGCTTTTATAAACTCTTAAAGTACAAAGTGATTGAAATACAGAAGGTCTCCAGATTGCCAGAGACAGCAATTTCAAATTACCTTCTTCTCTTTGAATAGAGTTTTTCAGAACTATCATATCCTATTTAAGTGAGAGAGGAAAAAAAGAAAAAATTGTCTCTAAGGTATTTGGATAGCATTCTTGTTAAACTGCAAGCTGTCCTCTCTCTGTATTTAGTCCCTGATTCAATCAAATGACCATAATGCATAAGTCATCAAATTGCAGCCCAGAAGAGTATCATGATGGCCACTGTTTTGTTTGAAGTTTTTAAGTTATTTTTCAAGGTGTATTTAACTGATATTGGATAGCTCTCTACACTTGCATACTTCTAAGGGTTTTCTCTATTAACCTCATCTGACTGTGTTACACGGCAAGAACAATTTCATCGTCTGAGCTACTTTTGCTTCCAGTTTCCTCTTCCTACTCCTCAGAGGGCTGTAGGTTGGGTAGGGCTGTTGTGCTGATGTCTCGTTGAAGGCTTCTGAATGCTGCAGAGAGAGAAAGAGGAACTTTAGTTGATGCTCTGCTGCTGCTGCCTGCATGCAGAGGCTGCTGCTTGCTTGGTTGCTTAGTGAGGAACCAGTCTGGGAGCCATGGGGGTCAGAAGGCTGTAACCACTGCTCGCTGCTGCCTGGATTCACGGTAGATACAAGATCTCAGGTAACAGCCCCCTGGAAGTGATGGTGACCTCGGTATTGAAACTCAGTCACTTTTCTCATCCCTTCCCCGCCATGGGGAAGGTTGGCTTTACGCAAGGGTGGGACCTGGTGTCTAGCCCAGAAGCTCTAGGTGGGTACCTGGGGAACAGAATCACTTTTACAAGCCTCAGAAGAAACAGAGATGAAAAAAAAAATGAAGTGCATTCAAATAAATGCAGAGAGCTCTAAAGAAGAACAAGCGCTCATAACAAGATACTTCTGGCATACTTCTGAAGCACTTTCAGCATGCTTCTGCGTGCTCCAGTTCTGTTTCTAGCAATTCACCTGACCTTTCTTACCCAGAAGTCAATATGAACCTGTGCATCATGGCAAAATGCAAGGAGAAATGTTTAGCACACTCACACAGAGACTAGAGAGAGAAGAAGGGATGTTTAGAAATCTAAATTCTAACTGTATGTTCCCAACAGGAGCAAGCAGAAAGAAAATGATAAGAAAATATTTATAACAGCACATTATGAGATACCAAAATACGATTTGTTGTATTATTCATTTATTGTGAGAAGGCACACAGACAGCTAAATGGGCTTGATTTCCGTAAGTATTAAAGGAGGGCGCTAAAGCAACAGGGAAATGGCAGAGCAGAGCCCTTGCAGGTCATTATTGTCTACAAAAATCAATAAATAACTGCATCATGTCAGTGAATTTTTAAGTCAGTTCATTTCATAAGGTCCATCTTCTCTCAGACAAGTCAGTTGCTAAAAACAAACAATAAATCATCCCTATTCTTTTATTTTAATACTGTAAAAAATATTTGTTTTTATAACCAAATTGATTTAAGACTTAGCACAGCCACAAAACATTCTAAACAGATGTCTGGCTGGAAAGACACAAGTATATTTTCTTACCCTGTAGTTACAAAAATTTGGGGTGCATGCAACCTGAAACCTAGAACTTTAAGCCCAGAGGAAAATACATTTAGATAACATTTACGTTATTATAAACATATATTTGTAATAATTGATGTCAGTGAATGGAAAACATGCTTGCTACACAGCTCTGTAAAGCTGTGGAAACAGAAAAGTTGTTACAATACTTAGGATTTATGTGCAGAGGAAATATCACTGTATTAATATGTGGATTACCGTTTACAGCTCTAAATGGCTCAGAGAAGGGGATGTTTTTGTGGATGTATATGTGAAGAATCTGATGTGTAGCACAGCCCATGAGCTTTATAATTGTTTGCACATAGCACTTTCTCTAGGAAGTATTAGAAATGTTTCATCCTGAGGGATGCAGCAACAGAGGAGCACCAAACCCTTCTTTTTTCGACCTTGGGCTCAGAGTTATGACAGCATGGCAATGATATTCTCTTTCACAGAATTGCCTGCTGCCTTCCTCCGACTGGTGCATTGACTGGTAAAGCGGGCATTGCACATTCATCAGACTGTTCTGGAGCTTTTCCAGTAGAGGATTAGTACTGGTGATGAGGCCAAACTCAAATCAAATGGGGGAAAAAGCAACCACAGTGAAAAGGGGCATTGTCCTGATCTTTTTCTCAGCCCTATATGAGAAGGTATTTCTTATAGCAGGAGAAAGTTCATGGATCTGATATGAAGCTATGCCTGCCCACCTCGCCCCTGCACACACTCATTTGGACAGTGCAAGAATCAGGAGCTCATCAGGAGCTAGTGCCGATCCCAGAGTGCCCCCTCACTGACTTTCTGCCCCTAGTCCGTCTCTACAACCCCTAGTTAGAGACAAATGAGGCTGTTTCCTAAAGGATTCTCTGGCATACGAAGCAAGATATATGGGAACTGGTGCCAGGCTGTGATATGGATGAGCAAAAATGTAGTGCCAGAGAGGAACACCTTTAGCTTGGTTCCCAGTCCCGCTGTGGAGAGCTCCTTGAGCTACCTGGAGCAGCCTTAAACTGCCCCCTCCCAAAAAGCAGCAGCCCATAAGATGAGGATAGGGCGCAGTGGGCTTTTGGTGTGGAGAGCAAAGATGCAGAGCTATTGTTTTTTTCATGCTCTGGATGGTCTTATGAATTTTAAACTGGCAGAATAGCAATTGCCAATCATGGATACTTATGTGTGTGCACATAGTAAGGTTAGGTCTGGGCACATTTTTGTGTTTTCACTTTAAAATACTGACTACCATAAACTGCAATTTGATGTTCAGTTTGAGTGCCTGGACCTACCAGGTTCCTTGTGGAGGGTTTGGGGGAGAGAAGGATTGCATATGGTTTTGGTACAAAGAAGGAAAGTTCTGCATCACTCAACAAAGTTCTTGCATGTCACACCATAGAGTTTAAAGTATTCATCTTGGTGAGATGAATACTCTTGTCTTCCTCCAGGAAATAGTTTGGCTGTAGGTATTTCATGGATGTGACTTTGTCCCTGACTAAATACAAAGTATAGGTGTCACCAAGTGTGCAAATATTTTTTATATATATATATATACACACACACACATATTACTGTGCTAACAGTAAAAGTTAAAATTAAGGAAAAAGGAGAGTTTGAGATAAGATCTTGAACACAATGAAGTCAAAGTTACTGGACCAGACTGCGTTCCCCAGGGTTGTTGCAAGAAGACAGCAATCCAACTTTTAGATCTAAAGGCACTTTGGTCTCTCAGGAAAGGAAGAATTGAGACAGGTGAGTCTTGCCAGAACAATACCTGGTAGTGGTTTAACCACTTACCTGCTGACAGAAATAAGGTTTGGGAACTCTAGCTTAGAAGATAGCAAGCAGGCAAAAATTTTGACGGAGCCTGTCCTCATGGAGTTTGGTTGTTCACCTTCACAAGGTGCCATGTCACCTCTGCATCAACTGGCATTTTTAACAGCCACATCCCATTCAGCCACCTCAAGTTCCTAGGTCATCTGGCAAGTTTAATATTTTCACCTCCCTCTGCTGTCATCCTTGGACTTTCATTCTCTGTCTCCTCCTTTGCCTTTTCTTTGCCTTAGAGACACCTTTGAGAAATCCTGCAGTTTGTCGCAGAGGTCTCACTTTCCCACAGACAAGACAGAAGTTTGGTCTTCCTTAACTCAGTGGGTCAGTATGTTTCAGGAACAGGCACAAAGCTGTGTTCATCAATACAAGGCTCCATGGAGAAGATGTTGCTCCCAAGTGTTCATAACTTTAGTATCAAAAAATTGCTCTGCCAAGATACATTCTGCAAATTCACAATCTTTTTCTGAAGTTATTTCCTTTGAGATCAAAATCCAATATGTACATTGTAGGAGACAAATCCTCAGCTATGCAGTGCTGTCCTTTCAAATGTTTCTGTGATAGGGCTCATGGTGTGTTGCATGGCCTACAAAAGCCAGATACACAGCACCAGAAGAGAAGCAATGGCCAGGTTAGAAAGCTAACGTGGGGGAGATGCAGTGCTACAGAAGTCAAGCTGATTGATTCCAGGGAGTGTAAGGGGGAATGAAGTGGGTTTTTCCTTCAGATATTAAATACTTCTAGATTTTGTGGATAACTATAAAACACATTTAATACATTTTATATGGGAATTACCTTAATTCCTTGCTAGACACGTTAGATATTTAAGCCAAATTTTGGCATCTTTTGTGAAGACAGGGTAAGTAGCACTAGCATTTCTTATTGTTGAATACCTTGAAATTGTTATATCAAAAAAACCCTAAGCTTTAGAGCTCTGATGTGATAGGTCAGCTGAACTGGATGGCACTAGACCTTTATACTTGTTTCTCCAGCACTGGCCAATCTGGCCTTGTCCCTTGCTTTCCCAGATACTCACTCCTTGAGCTGGGGTGGATTGCTAGCCCTTCTCTAAGCTGATAAGAGGCAGATTTTTTTACCCCCCAAAAATGAGAGCAAGGCTAAAACCAAACTGAGATCATGTAGCAGGCTGGGCAAGGGCTCAGATTCAGTCATTTTCACCAGTGTGCTAATCCTGATATTCCAGTAAAAAACAGAGTCCCTGGGATGAAAGAAGAAACATCTAGTCTTTCCCTTAGGGAATTCTAAGGGAATTTCTCTGCCTCTTTGGAGCTTTGAAATCAGCATACCAACCTCAGGCACAGAGCAGTTTTTATCATCTTCTCTTAAATGTTGCTGACAGAAAGCATTCTCAGGGGAAGGAGACTGGCTCTTGCTGGTGGAGAGAGAGGATGGGGTGCCATCTCCATTTCTGCAAAGTCTTGCCAGGCTTCAGCTATCTGGTGCACTTTTTCAGGAGGAGCCATCAATCCTGTTTCCTTGGCACTTGTTGTCTGTCATCAACCTCTGTACTGTTGGCCGTGCCTAAATGCATGGGTTTGAATGAGTGTACCGTGCCAACAGCCCTGTCCAAATTTCAGAGCTGGGAGACATGACGGGAGCCTTGCCAAGAGTGGTATTCACTTCAAGTGCTGTTGTTGGCTGCTTTCAAATTCTTGATCTTTGTTGCACGCTGTAGGGTCATATCTGCAGCCCTACACAAGCATTACAGTGGCAATACAGTGGCAATACAGTGCCAGGTCCTGCAGTTTGGGTGCAATAACCTCATGCAGTGCTACA
>NW_010191361.1:0-1355 GCF_000695765.1 Mesitornis unicolor
GGGCTGTGTCTGGTGTTGCCAGCCTGCTGAGCCTGTCCAATGACATCAGTCTAATGCCTATTTTTACCAGTGAAAATAGGCAGTAAGAATTCATCTGCAAATAAAAGAAGAAATATTGATCAAAGAAAGAAAGATTACAATTATTTTCTCTTTCAGAAAAAGATCCTTGAGGTTATTTTGAAGATCCTTCTTTAAAGAATCACTCATTTCAAATTTTAGAAAGGATAGTAATTAATTTTCTTTACCTGACTTGTCAGTAACTTCCACAAGATTAAAAAGCTAATGTCATGCTACCATGACAGACACAGTTTTGATTGAATTTTTGTAGTTTTGTGGTTTATATTTTGGTTCTGGTTTGGTGGTTTGTGGATTTTTTGGTGAAGGAAAAATGTCCTGGCTCAGAAATTACAGGTAATTTCCTAACATTGTTTTCTATTTTATAACGTGAAAGCCATACTGTACCTTGTATTTGATTTAATAAGAACTTACGATTTCCTATTAAATTTAAAAGGTGGTAAACGCCTTATGCTTCTCTATAAATAACATCTTTGCTTTAAAAACCAAAAAAGTGGTTCTTGAAAGCAGTAATTTATAAAATACCTAAATATTTATCTGGCGTGGTTTAGGCCCAGTGCCTAACTGAGCACCACGATGCCCCAGAAAGGGCTAGTCAAAATAAAGACTGGGAGAGCTTCTCACCACTTAAACAGGTCACAGGCAAAAGACAGACTCATCATAAGGAATAAAAACCAAAACCATTTGAATTTGTTACCACCACCAGAGCAGAACAATGGGAGACACAACCAGATCTTAAAGTCAAAACACCTTCCCCCCACCCCTCCCTTCTTCCCGGGCTCAGCTTTTGTTCCCGGTTTCTTTACCTTCCCATTCCCCTTTTGCCTTGAGGCGCAGGGGGATGGGGGTGGGGGCTGCAGTCGGTTTTGACGCCGTGTGCCCCTGACCAGCAGAAAAAACGCAGCCCAACGTCTCTCTCTGCTTCCACGTGGCCCCCTCCCTTTCCATAGGGGAAAAAGTCCTCAGCAGCCCAAGCTGGGTCTGCCCACAGCTGCGGTTTCTCTCTCACACAAAACTGCTTCGGCCCAAGTCCACCAAACTCCAGTCTGGGTCTGCCCACGGTCACAGTTCCCTCACACACCACCAGTCGACCCGGCTCTGGCCACGGGTTGCAAAGGGGGAACCTGGGCTCTGCGTCCTCCTCCTCCTCCCTCTCTTTCTTTCCTTCAACCGACCTTGGTGTTCTTCAAAGTTGTTCTCCTCGGGCCTCACTCCTTTCTCCTTCTGATGGTTGTGGAGTTCCCGGCTGTCTCTCTCTCTCTTTTTTCGGGATGGAGCTG
>NW_010191362.1:0-20178 GCF_000695765.1 Mesitornis unicolor
ATATATATATATATGTATATGCACTTTTTTCCTACAGTGAATATATATTTCCTTCTACAGTGCCCTGTGACCTATTTAATTTTATTTGTGTTCTCAGTGTTAGGCTTCTTAACTGTCTTTCAGCGCCCATTATCTGGCTGTGTTTTGTAGTTTTAATAAATGGGAACTCACAGACCTTGGTGTCATTCACCTCAGATAACATGATCCTATTATATCTAATCCAAATTAACTGAAGGAGAACCCTTTGCCCTTGATACTTATATGGACAAGAGAGAGATTTGGCGCTAGCAATACCAATGTGGTTTAGTCGAGAGAGGAAATCTTCTGCTCTGCTTATGTAATTGATTTGGGATTCAGACGAGATGTTACAGCAATTTAAACAAGCTGTTAAAGAGTGTGGGGTTTTAGCCATGCATCTCAGTGTATTGAACACTACATTTGATCCTTTTTCATTAAACTTTTCAAAACTTTCCTCAGCAGCTTGAATTTCAAGAGTTACAAATCATATAGAAAAATCTTGCCAGCAGATATTAAATATGCATCTCTTTGGCTATTAATTCTAATTTTAAGGTGAATGAAGCAAAATTCAAGCTGTAATGCCTTTGCACCCTTGAACACAAGCAATGAGTAATAACACAGGCTTAGAAAGTATCACTGGAGTTGCAAGGTTTTTTACCACTTAAAATATTAGTGTCACTTAAAGGCTTGAATAGCAAACAGTAAAAATAACTAGAGATTAAGCCATTACAGGAAAAGCCTCTCCTCTAGGAGTTATTTATTTTGTTCTAATACAGAAATTGATAGATTGGGGGGGGGGCGGCACCTGAAATGCTGTAGCCAAAGGAGATAAAAAATCCATAGAAATTACTGTCAAATGGCAACACTCGTATGAAGAAAGCCTTGCAAATATTACTTATAACAATAAAAAAACCCTAACATGGTGTTTACCCAAGGCTCACATTGCTATTTATTCATATAACATCTCACCTTACCAAAAGATACTATAAAATGTACTGGGGGAATTGTTTATTTTGACTTTAACAAAACTTTTCTGGTGAACCTGGAGAGAAGGAATCTTTACAACTGAATTAAGTCAACCATTCACAACTTGAAATGTTTGAAAATTCAGGCTCTTGTGTTTGAGAAGATGTTTCTTATGTGAGGAAACTCACAATACTCTAAGCACAGAACAGACCATGCATGAAATACAGTTCAGTGTCCATGCGGATTTCTTCAGTAATAATAATTCTTCATCAGACTCATCTAAGCAGGACAAGATCTTTCCTCCTGTAAAGATTATCCACTGGCTTTTCAGGATCAAAAAGCTTTTTACTAAGCATTTATGAGCCTGATATAGATTTATCTATGTTAAAGTACAAACCCTGAAACTCTAGTTGGCTTTTATTGATTGCCCCAACAATGTGTGTCACTCTGTGGAAGCAATAGAAAAATAGGGAAAAATAAAACCAAACAACCAAGAACCTTAAAAACCAGAGAGACTTTTCTACTCTTTTGTTATGCAACAGGATTGTACTGGAATTCATACTTACTAATCATTAAAACTTACATTTACTCAGGTCTTCATACATTTTTCATTTCTTCTTGTCAGCATTAAAACTACTTCTGATAAAATGAAATCAGATGGAAGGGAATTGAAATCCAGAACTGGGTCCAGGTTGTGATACAAAAATCTTTGCCATGTTTGCTTTTTCTGAGAGGGGAAGGGAAGAAGGATAAGGATTTATTGTGACCAGGGAAAATCTGCCTCAGAGAGCAGTCTGGTGGACATGAGATATGAAATGGTACCAGAGAATTGCTTGATAACCTTTAACTGTTCTCCCTTTCTTCTTGTGGAAATATTCAGTGCCCACTAAGGCCAGTAAATCGAGTATTTCCACAGTTTTAGTCACCTGAATATTTGATAACCTACTTCAAAGGCAGGGGGGTTTATGCATAGAAATGATTCAGTTGTTGCTGTCTGAGAAGCTGATTTCCACACCCCACCACCTCCAGGCCAATGGGTGTTTCTGTCCCATGCGGCCGGCAGCCACAGAGGAGAAGCTGTTTCTGCAGCGCATCTCCAGAGAGAGGACTCTGCCATGACTCACCAGTCCTCTGCTCCCTCAGAGGCCTCAACCCCAGCATGCTTTCACTGCATCCCATTCCTTCCAAAACTACCTTCACAGCTGAGGAATCTCTTCATGAATGTAGGTTTGACTGTACCTGAGTTGCCATAAAAGAAAAACAACACAGGATTTGGTGTGATCAGCTTTCCGTTGGTTTTGCCACCCTGCAAAGCTGCAAAGGACCTGCAAAGCTGCAAATATTCAATAAGGGATTAATGACCAAAGCCATAAGGGCTATTAGTCTGGCATCTTCTACTAATCCAGCTAGCATCTCATTCCACACACACTGAGGACACGCTGCTGCACCTTGAGCAAGAAGGCAGTGGAAGCTGGGAGCAAACATTGCATTGGGTGGGAGGGACGGTTTGTTCGCATCGCTGTCTACTCCCGCCTAGGAATAGCCTTAGAAAATGTTTTAAGAGGGTTCGCATCAGAGAATTGGGGAAAAAAAATAAACTGTCAAAATGCTGCTTCTGAATGACCGTGGAAGAAGAAGCCATGCCAAGTCTAACCAGTTCAGACCAGTCTTCAGAAGAATAAAGCAAACTGAGTCCCCCCCTCCGCCATGGGTCACAAAGTAAGATCTGAATGTCGAAGAAACAGTTTTGCTCATTTAGTCCTGCAATCCATGTTACGTAAAGTGCAACTGCTGCTCCTTATATAACTTGTCTTGATTTAATCAGAAAAAAAAGCCTATGGAGGAGACACTCCTGCTCTGAAGATTACAAGAAATATTACTCTCTTTCTGAGGTTTTTATATTCTAGTACGCAGAGATGATGGACACCTGCTCATTCAGGCAAATCACCTTCTTAAAGCTGCAGAAATATTTGCATAAAGCAAGCAAGATTTAGCAGCCTGTAAAAAGTACAAAGAAGAAACACCAGGTTAAAATAACCAAACAAGAAAACTGAAAGTTTTAAGAACATACTGCATTTATTTGGCCCCAGAATTCCTAGCATTGTAACAAACTCCCAGAGTTTCACTCCTTAAAGTGCTTCAAACTCCATTTATATTATTATTATTTTTAACATTAATGTACATTTCTGTATAAACATCAATCCAAGGAGATTTATATTTTATAAAATTCTTTATATTAGTGGATCAAATTTGCTCTCGAGATGACCAGCATTAAGGCACATTTCCAAAATTAAAACATTGTGTTACCCAAGTCTATGCTGTTGTGGGTGAGAGCAGAATTCGGCCCAGTAGGGTATATACAATTGTAGTTTCTGCATATATTTCAAAAGCCACAACAGATTACCTTGGAAATCAATAACATTTAAAAGGGAGTTTAGCAAAGCAAATACTTTTAATTTGCTTTGGCGCAGTCCACATCCAGAGGATGCGTTTGCTCACCAGCTGTTCTGAGTAACCAGCCTGATGACGGCGACACGGTGATCAGCAAAAGGGAACCCATGTTGAATAAATTCACGTGCTACTTCAGCAGACCCAACCTGATGTGTGTACAAGTACCATTAACAGCAAATTTACTTTGCCGGACAGCCGTGCAAACTCACTACACCATGAACCTCTGAAACTCTCCTGGTGGAGACATGTTTGTCATTGATGTTAATATTCCGAAGACAGCCAAAGAATGGGTCTTTAACTGGAAGCCACAGTGTGTCCAGATTTGCTACAAAAATCAAGGTAGACAGATCAAGTGAATAAAATGAGAATGATTTTAAAGAACATTAATTACTACAAGGCTTTCAAATGAGGGGGAATAATATAGGACTGCATTCATGAATGGGACCTTTGCATCAGAAGGCAAAAAGCAGTAGATACATGAAAACATAAGCAGCAATAATATTACCTGGAATGTTGCCAAAGTAGAGTGGCTGATGCACACGTCTAGGAGGAGAGCGCAGAAGTCCAGTGGTAGAGTTACTCTGTGTGCCTACCTCTAGCTGCACTCTGTTCTCCTTCTGAGAGACTGCAAAGAAGCAGGTAAATGAGTACTTTTTCTCAACCACATTAAAGAATCAACAGGATATGGTACTCTTTTTAAATAACAGCTGTCTGGAAATTTAAATCACAGCAAAAATAGATTTTATTTTAAAAAATAAAACCTCGGGTTGCCCGGAGATATAGTGGAGGCCCCATCCCTGGAGATATCAAGCCCCAGGTTTGATGGGTCTCTGAGCAACCTGATCTAGTTAAAGATGTCCCCACTTACTGCAGCAGGGTTGGGCTAGATGATCTGTAAAGGTCCCTTCCAACCCAACACATTCTGTGATTCTTTGATTCTATGATTTTTACTCAAATCCAGTTTGATATATCTAGGTACTTTGGGACTAAATATAGCCCCAAAACTCCCCTCTTACGTAAAGCCTTGAATTAATACAACACCTATATTGTTCTAAAGAGTATTCTCAGAATAAACAGAAGTAAAATGATTATTAAAATTCCAACCACCATCCTTTTGAAGTTTCAGAAGAACTGGTATGATAAAACGTACGTGCAATAGTATGCCACTGTCCATTAGACAGAGGTTGCTTAGGTATGACTGATGTCTGGAACTCTCCAGCACCACTATTTCCAGCAGCGATGACCTGTAAAGAGTTATCTTTTAAGTTAACGTGACAAAGAAAAGTGCAACAGAATAATACAGTAGTTTGGGTAATTTACTGAACCTGCAATGGCTGGGTTTCGCCTAGTTTAAGAGCAACAGTCATTGTATACATGTTTCAGAAATTATCATCTCCAAGAGGAAAGTCAATTTCCCTAAGAGAATCCCAGAAGAGGATATCTGACAGATTTTACAAGCATAAATAAATACCTTTGCCTCTCCCCGTCCATCTTACAGAATTATGTTAATTCTATTGACAATTCTTGCCTCTCTGAGACAAGGTCTCTCCTACTAGCCTTTCCTTTCCCAAAGCAGTCATCTACATGCTTGGCATCTCCAGAGAGAATCCTTGCAATACATTTCTCTGGCCTCTCACACAATTTTGGGCTACTCGTAATTCACTCATGACACCTGCAGCCTGACTTTATGATGACATTTTGAACAAGCACCTGCTTGTGCTTTGTTACACAAATTAAACATTTTATTTCCCATGTGATGGTTTTAAACAACTCTGAGGAAGTTGTTTACTGTTACACCTACAGACAAATGTAACACAGAAGCCCAGAGTTCAAGGTCAGAATTCCCCCTGCTGAATGAGGGCATTACAGCTGAAATGGAAACAGCTTGTATTTACCTTTCCTCCTTCCATGTAAATAGTCAAGTAGCTGTCTTGCTTGCTTCCAGCATGGAGGAGTATCCCTGTTGAAGTCCTTGGTCGAATGGTAAATATAATCCTAAAATCCAAGCCCAGCAGCAAATTACCTGTGGAGAATTAAACAGTGGGTCGAGGAATGATCATAGGAAGAGATAATTGAAAACCATGTAAGAAACAAATTTAAATATGCTTACACATACACACTTAAGACATAATTCCATATATCATAATCTCTACGCATCTTACCAACGGTGATATATCCTCCTTCATTAGAGAAATAAATCCCCGTCTCCATGGGAACATCCGAACATGGAAGTACGCCATTGTTTTGCTGAGGTGCGTTCATGACTTTTCCGTTCATCTTAAAATTCCTCAGGCAACCCTTGAAACTGTTCATTGGTATATTCTGGAAGCATATTTCAAAACATGAATACTAAAGCATGATGGGAATAAGGAATACCCATTAGTTCTTTCATACTGTTGGACTGTAGAGAGCCAACTGGCACTAAAGGCACATAAAACCCAATTCTGATGCAGTGAAAAGGTATTCCAAAATTTTAAAAAAGAGCTTAAAAATTAAAGTAACAGTTGATTTTGAGTTAACATAACTCCTGCTTGCAGAACAGATACCTCCCAATGATGTGTCAAAAAGACACAAATACAACAGGAATTGTGAAATCTCAAGTACACCCTTCCTTTTCTACGAGGCTGTTTATTTAAATCTGATATTATAAAATGCTCCGCATCATTAATTGTCCAATTTTTAAAGTAATAGAAACCACACATATTTCAGTTTAAAATCCAGTTCACAGAATCACAGAATGTTAGGAGTTGGAAGGGACCTCGAAAGATCATCCAGTCCAACCTCCCTGCCAGATCAGGATCACCTAGGCCAGGTCACACAGGAACACATCCAGGCAGGTTTTGAATGTCTCCAGAGAAGGAGACTCCACAACCTCACTGGGCAGCCTGTTCAGTGCTCTGTCACCCTCGCAGTGAAAAAGCTTTTCCTTATGTTCACATGGAACCTTCTATGCGTCAGCTTGCAATTCTGCACTCATAATTCCTTAGTAAGAAGGATTCCTTTAGTTCATTGAGGTAAATATTCTGTGGGAAGAGGGTATTTCTGGAATAAAAAATGCAACTTTGGCCTTTTCTATTTTTTAAAGAATATAAATTAAAATAGTACATGATTGTCATCAGTGTCTCAGCAATGCACATTGAAAATATGTGTCCAGCTGGGAACTGTGTGAACAGGTGAGGAAAAAGATCTCAAGTCACAGATGGTCCTTCATGCACTGCTTGGAAATATCGCCCAAAGCTTTTCAACATGGAAATCCTGCATCTTAACAATTTCACATGTAATTAGTGCAGCATGGGGAGTGTATGGAGGTGGATGCCTCAATTATTTACCTGTCTTTTCAGTGATGGCAGCCCTCCCACATAGACTGGTGGCTTAAAGCTGATGGCAGAATTTGTTGCTAATCTTCTGTGCTGGGCCCTTAGGCCATCAACAACAAGGCGAGCATTCTTCCTATCTGTGCTGAAGACCACCTTTGCAGGGTGCAAACATAACAGCATGAAAAACTTCAAGGCCAATGAAAGCCATCGCAGATTTTTTTCATGTAACTTAAAAATGATATTGTTGAAATATTTAAACTGAAAAGAACATGCTGGGACCTCAGGCTCTATAAGCTCTCTTATAACAGAGACCTCTCAAGCACATGAACTTTCAGGCATAAGAATTAACTTTGGATGACCAAAATCAAACGTCTACTAACTTAAATATTCAATAAGTTGTGCCTGCTGAATGCTAATTGTGGTTTCACCACAGTTCCTGTGCCATACTACTTACAGTGTGCCATTGCCCATCATTGTATTTAATACTGGTTTTGATTTTGATTCGTCTTCCTCCAGAGCCAAGTGAAAAGACAAAACATCCTTTTGAAATGTGGAGAGCCATATAAGAGTCCGCAGACTCTTCCTCCATGAAAACTATTAATCCTCTTGATGACCGAGTCCGTACGTCTACAGAGAAATGTAACCTGTAGTGGAAAGTAAGCATATTCACGTATAGCTCTATTTTGTTAGTTGTATTCTTTCTGCTCTCCAGAAAAATGCCAGTGAAACTCCATTTGTGAAATGCAGAATAGCTTTTGGGTGGAATCACATTCTATATTGCCTGCATTTCTGAACGCAAATGAAAGTTGACATATTCAGGCTTAGCACTTGGCATCAATATGCACTGTAATTGTCCACCAAATCCAAGTCAATCTACTCACTTTGGGTAAATATTAACAAAGAAAAAAATGCCTGAACCTTTAGAACCACTCTTCTGCTATGCCCCAAGACACAAGCAAGAAGAAAATCTTAGCTTTTAACACTTAAAGATTCAAGCAGCTTTGACAATTGAAGTATTAGGAGTAGAATATTTGTATTACCTGTCTGTGGACGACGGTGGAGAAAACATGTAGGATATGAAACTGTTGGGTGTGTTTCCAAAGAGATACGCGTCACTGTTATCATTTAACTGACTTGGTAAATTGTGGTTTTGCTGGTTTTGCACTTTAGCAGCTTTCAAATAATCAAGGTATTTGTCATTCTGTACCTGTAAGACGGAATTGAAACGTTTACTATGTGTGAACATGGGAAAAAAAACCACATTTCAATCTATGAATCTATCAGTTCCCACCTGAGGCAGTCAACAACCTTCTCTAACTGACAGAGAAGCTGTTGTCATTCTGGACAGGTCTGGGTTTAGGATGGAACTTCAACACAGAAAGAACTTGGTTCAGATGTGTGATGGAAGGAAAATAATAACTTCTAAATCTCAGTTCTACAAAGCGCAGCTGTGCAGACAAAGGTTTGGCATCAATATGGAGCGAAGATGACAGTAAAAATAAGCATACCTTGAGCATCTTAAACCTGAGAGGATATTTAAATTCTTTCAGCAGCAGTGGTTCAAGGTTCTCATATTTCCGGCAAACTCCGAGGGACACACCAGTCTTTGCAGTATAATTAATGAGATTTTGGACCTCAGGGAGCTGACCTGTCCTAGAGTGATGAAAGCAGCAAGTGCTGTGATACAGTATTCAGTTTCTTTAGCATAATCAACAACTTATTGTAAAACTGTGTTCTGTACAAAACAGATTTCTCAGCTACCTTATGTTAAATTACCAGTTTTCATTTTTCAATGAAAAACGTAGGTTCAATGCTGTGAAAAGCATTCATATTTATCCTGGTTTTGCTAGCTTCTTTTTGGCCATGGAAATAAACTCTGTTGTTTTGTACTCATCTCTTCTAAAAAAAAGTATCTTTTGCTAAAAGCCATCAATTAAAAAAAATATATTTACAGTGAAAAAAAGTGAAAAAAAATGAGCAGCCTTGATTGAAAAAGATTTCTGGATCAGAAGACAAAACTTTGCTATTGATTATGCATAACCAGTGGCAGATCAAGAAAAAATGGCAAGATCAGGTCCTGCTAACTCGATGATACAATCTTTAATTAAATAAGGTGTTCTAATGACATCTGTCAAGAGTCTATCACAACATAATATGTAGCTTTAATATTATAGCCAAATTATCAGAAAGACTGTAAAGACCAATTTCTTGTGTGTATAAAAACCAATATTAAGTAATACTATTCTTTCATAAGTTGTATACAGTATCTCTAATCAGTAAATGAAAACACACTTTACAACTAGAAAAAGCAACAAAGCTCCTTGCCCATGGTTTTCTGTGAGAAAAGTGGTAGAGTTGGGAGCAGAACCTGAACTTCTTCAGTTCCAATCCAGTTCTCCATTCACTTGATCAGACTAGCTACAATATTAATTCTCCATCTATTTATGTACTAAAAGCCATTTTCCAAATTTGATTTCTGATAGAGACGTTAAATACAGGTTACTTCACTGTCTTGCAGTGCTTTAAATTGAGATATAATTTGAGCAACCTGATCTAGTGAAAGATGTCCCTGCCTGTGGCAGGGAGGTTGGACTAGATGATCTTTAATGGTCCCTTCCAGCACAAACCATTCTGTGATTCTATGATAATCAAATCAAAATACACTATTTTTTGTAAACTCTACAGATGTATAAACATTCATCAAAACTTAGCTATAAGAAAGCCCAGTGGGACATCACTTGTGACTCAGGGAGTACTGGAGTACTTTTCTTTAATGAGCAAATTTATGTCTAATGTTTCTCCTAAGTTTTGCCTGTAAGATGTCTCTAATAATCAGAAAAACACATGTGAAAAGAGACAACATAAAACAGGCATTTGATTTTTAGACATATGCTCTCATTTGTTTGTGTAACTGTTTTGGTTCTACCAGTAAGCTTTGCTCATTTCACTACCTGTGTAACTATAAGGATGAATCTAGCAGATCTTTTTGGATGCCTTGTTGGGATACTTCCAATTCACTATGCTGAGTTCATTCTTTGATTAAAAGATTACTAACCAGGTGTGATTCAGACCAAAATTCTATCACATTTGAACAGTAGATCTACTTACAACTTGATACCATGTATAATCTGCCTGAATAAATTATTATTTTGAGGCAGAAAAGTTATGCATTCATGAAGGCTTCACACATGTAGAAGAACAACAGCTTAGCAAAAAGTTATTTTGATTAAAGAAGGAAAACAGGCCAAAACGCATGAAACTAAAATCTTCCTAGTCCAAATACCTTTTTATAAAGATGTTTGAGATGCAACCTTCAAAATCATCTCCACCAAATTTTATGGGTTCGATTAATGCCCGTGCTCTTGGAGAGTCAACTGATGCTACTGTTGACTCATCATCAACCAGCAGACGTACTCTGAAACAAAGTGAATAAAAATAAGCACAAAATCTAAATAAATAATTATGAACCTAAATGAAATATATATATAAAAAACCAGCACTTGACAGATGTGTTTTCTTGTTACATTTTAATTATGCCAGAGCTTTATTAGCTTACTTCTGAGATTTTTTCAGTATGTGCACATTGACTGCTATGAAACTGCTCTGCTTTTCAGTAGTAGATATAAGCAAGAGCTGAAGCTAGCACAGTGAAATCCTGGTTCAACTGAAATTCATTAAGAAACTCTCACTGACAACTATGAGACAGGATTTCATCCTTTGTGCACTTGACATGTTAGCAAATGCTAGTACAGATAATATAATTACCCAAAGTTATAGCCAGTCATTAAAAGCTTTCCACTTTAACTAATACTTATGTCATTTAATGTGTTCAACAGAAATCAATATGATTTAGGAACTTTTCAGTAAATTGTCTCTACTGATATCTCCGTAACAGATTATTACTGAGAAAACACTATATTAGCTTCTTCCCTGGGCCTTTAACCATATTTATTACAGTGACATATGTAAAGGCTATAGGATGGGGAAGAGCTCCAAAGCTCCAGCTTGACGAGCAGTCAAAACTCACACAGTCCATAAAAGACATGCATAGTGATGTACAGCTGAAACATCACAGGTACCGACATGCACATCCATAGACCAAGAATCTCCTTTTGCTCCATTATTTCAGTACCCTTTGCTAGCAGGGGCCATTTTTAGCTATGTATCCAAAAAGTGAGTCACACAAAATTTTTATCTTCTTTCTCCAACCACAACATAAAAGAACTGGTCTCACCTGTCGTCTGTTTTTATTACTGTCACATAATGTATTGACCCATCTTCGTATTTCTTTTTGAGTTCCATTTCTTTCTCTCCCATTTTTGCAGTTATGATGCCAGGTCTCAGAAAGATGGTAAGAATATTAGGCTATAAAAGAATCCCATAAAACAATCAGGTAAATGCAAATGCCTTTAGTTCTCCTTGATATTGTCATTAATACAATTCTCAACGATCTTTTGTGGGAAATAAATCTTCTCACTCTAAAATTGCATTTCTCAGTTATCTAGTACCAGATATTATGCCCAGTTCTGCACAATTAGCATAGTTCCTGCTTTAAAATACCTCTGCACTCTGAATACCAACCAGTTACTTAAAATACTTGTTTAAATTATTTTTACCAAAAGCAGAGGATTCAGTTCTCCACTTCTTAACTGCCTGGTGTGAGCTCACTTCTTAACTCCTCCAGCCAGCAAAAATGGAGTTCTGCTTGAACTTCCCTGCTTTCTGAGGGAACACAGGCCAAACCAACTCCTTTTCTCTGCATATTTGATCATGGTTACATTTCTGTGTGGGCAAAATGCCAGTTTTTCCAGAGAAAATTTCCAGGCAACTGTGTTAAGCGACAGTTTTCTTACTAGGATGGTGGTGTTAGGGTCCATGAGCTGCTCAGCAGAAGGTTCAAGTTCAAAGGTCACTCATTGAACTACTTGTTGGCTGGGTGAGGAAATGGCCAAGATGAGTTTCTCTGGCCTATGACAAGCATGATGCCATGCTCAAAAGATTATTATAATAGCCATTTTTTGCCTTAAAATACAAGAATCTACATGAGACTTATGACACAAACTGATGCCAAACTGACACAGTCACAAACAGACATGGCTGATCCAGAAACAAAATCAATCACATATTCTAAGTTGAACATGTTTCATACCCATAGATTGTAATTTAAGAGTGTTCCTGTTGACGCCATGGTCTGAAAGCCAAAGCCAACTTGGAAATCCTTGGGAAATGGAAAACCCGCTGCACTCAGGCTCAGTGTTCCCTTCTTGGAGAAATCTGCAGATCTGATGAGCTGAAAGAGAGAAAACAATGCTTTCAGTATCTCTTTTTAATCAGAAGAAATGGTAACATGGGACAACAAGTACCCTACTCAACATAATTGCAACCAATGCCAGTCAAAACAAAGCACAAGGCAAACTGCAAGTACAATTATTTCAGTACAGAACAGACTGAATTGGTTCTACCAGCATTAACTATGATCTGAGAAACTAAAGGGAGATGACGCTTGCTGAGTGCAATAAGCTGTTGGTCTCTAGATATTCTTTGCATTGACATGATGGCTTTGAAAGTTTTCACATTTGGGGACACAAAAGTGACCAGCTGGAGGAATGGTTCATAAGTACGGAGCTGTGCAGATGAGCTACATAACTGAAACTGTATGAATCATAGGACAGAATATACCTGGACCTTTTTGAACACAACACATTTTAATACATGAGAAGTTATACAGATAAAGAGAGCGAAGGTCAGACCCTCTGCATAGGGAAATGGCCTGCAAAGAAATTGCTCTGTGAAAAGTTTAGATGCCACAAAAGAAAAGCAAATGAGCACAAACCTCCAGTGCCATGCCATAGTAAAAAGGGTAAATAGGATCATGCACCATGTAAGTAACAGTAGGTAGAATCAGAAGGGTAGTTTTCATCTCACCATGCAGCAGCAGTTAAGCCAGTACTGAAATGTCACATTGTCCCATTTTATAAAGAACATGGCAAAACGCAAAGATGCACAGAAAATAACTATAAAACAATCAGACAAGTGGAGCAATAGTCTTACAATGAGACTTTGGTGGAAGTAAAGTCTGCTTAGCTCTTTCAAGAAAAAAGGTTGAGAAGTTACTTAGTTAGGAAGCTTAAGCATGCTGGTGAGAAAAAGACCCCGAGTAGTATTAAATAGCTAAGTATTCTGGCCTAATCAGTAGCAGCAACTGGAAACCAACAAGTTTACATGGCAAATACGAATTCTTAATTATACACAGTATTAATTAAGAGGGTGGACTATGTGCTGGAGCAAGTTATCACAGTAAGAGTGGAGTCTCCTTTCTTCCACACCTTCATACCAAGCCCAAGTTCTTTTATTACCATCACATAATAACCAAATATAATTTTTGACCTAAGTAAAACATAGTGGTCCAGGATTTATAGACAAAGCAGACTCTGTGAACTCCAGCAGAAGTTTTTAAGGAACTGTATTAGTTACCTTCCAGTCATCTGAACATTTCTTGCTGACACCAACAGTCTCGTCAAAAATAACAGATGCTGTGTTAGGGTTTTTCACATTCTTCATGCAGCCCCGGAATGGAGGTGTGGATATATTAAAGCTGGTTTCAGGGATTGGAAGGAAAAAGAGTTTAGTAGCCTGGTATTTCAAAGCACACACCAGTACAGTAGCCTGTAAATGCTGATGATATAAAAAAATAGAAAAACAGAACCAGAGCAATCTTTCTTGCACACACACTTCATGCTGATCAAACCCAATCTTCAGGATACAGTCCAGCAAAGATCCCATCATCAGCCAAAAATCACAGATTATGATCATGTATTATACACTGGTTATTTTTATATCACATAAGATGCCCAATACAGTGTGTGAAAGAAATTACCTAAGGAAAGAGTTTAGATGGAGTTTCCCTCCAAAGCTTGTGTATTACAGTCTTTTTATAGTTACTCACTGTTCCCGTAGAGAAGGCGGAATCCCACCTAGATAATACTTAGTGAAAAGGAAGACATTTATGTTGGCTTTAATATCAGGACTGACATGAACAGTATTCTTACTTCGGGCAAGCACCAAATGAATCTGAAATAGGTGAATAATGAGAATTACTTCACTTACTAGAAACAAAAATCATTTAGCAAGTTAAAAGTACTCCCACAGAGCAGGACACAATGTTTTAATTTTTTTCCCTTCCTTTTGTTTCCTAGTGACTTAAATCCAGAATAATTGCAGTAGTTCAAAGATACTGTGCAAAATTTAGGCATTTAGCCAAAGCAAATGCCTAAGGAACATGCTCTACTATGCAAACACAAGGTGAGAGTTTCTGTTCCTCAGGAAGACTGCTCTAAAAATACACCTCACCTAACATTCAGATGTTGCCTTCTATTTGCAGTTGAAGATTTAGGAGCTGCTGCCTGAAACAAAGACCGGGCCAGTCAGCTGGCTGGAAGTAATTTGACCCAGTACGGCCTAAAGACTACTTCCAGCAAACTCTGTGACCTACGCTATTTGGTTGGAGGTGTAGAAAGGGGAAAAGGGAGAATGAAACAACATGACAATCAAAGGTTTTAACAATGTCTGTAAGATTTCACTGTAGCAGTGCTACAAAACAGCTGGACTCAAGCTAAGTAAACAAGCAACAACAAAAAGACTACAGAACGGTAATGTCTCTGAAGATCAGCCTGGCCTGAAGAAATAAACCCTTAGGTGGTAAAAAACACTAAAGATTAAAATGATGTTAATATTTGGAATGCAGACGTCTCTCTCCAAATAAAGCAATGCTCTGTCAAAGAGTTTTTTTCTTTGATGGCTTTTCTGTTAAAGCTGAACTTGCAGGAAAGCACAACAGTAGAAAGATTGATTTTCACATGTCCAAACCAATCCCCAACAGCTTGATCTCCCCAACACAAAAGGAAAACTTTACAACTAAACTTTAAAACAAGATGTTTAGTTTCAGCTAATGTGTATTTTTACAAATAATGATTACTTGATTGTATGAAATGACGTACTTGCTTATATGTTCCATCATTTACAGTTGCATTAGTTTCTATTTCTTTTGGAGGCTCAGAGCCAACTTTGTATCTAAAAACTGTATGACCATCTTTAATGAGCACACTGATGAACTGATCCTGCAGAAAAAAAACAACAACAAAATCAAAACCAGCGCAATTTAATATAATTTAAATGAAGCTATCTAGTTGCTTCAATAAAGCTTTTGGGGGAAAAGATAACACAAAGCAGACTAAAACTTAAAATAATCAACAGTAATTACTTTAAATTGCTATAAACAGATCTGGTATCAGCTCCAGATGGAATCTTCAAATCTCTTGAAGACTTTTTGTAATTTCAGGATGTCTACTGACTTTTTACAGCATTGAGAAATTATCCAGAACATGTTAAAGTGATTGCAAACATGCCTATAATATAATTAGGTAAGCAACATCATTGCTGCGTTGGGCCCCTTTACAGGTATAAGTCACCATGTCACATTCTAAATTCTTCCTTACTCAGTTACCACCCATATCTAGATCTAGGAAGAGTGCACTTCCACTTTTGGAGGATTTCAGTATCTGCCTTGTCTGCCTGCAGTTCTGAATTCTCTGCATGGGCTAATGGAGGAGCTGCTTGGAATTATTTTAGTCTCAGCCTTGACAAACTGAGTATTCAGCAGCCATTATAGAATCACAGAATAGCTCAGATCGGAAGGGACTCATACAGATCATTGAGTCGGACTCCCTGCTCCTTGCAGGACTACCTAAAACTAAACTATATAACAGTAAACACACATCAGAATCTGCTAATCTGCCATACGGACAAAAATTACCCCATTTGCTGCAAAAAACACAATGCCTTCGTCAGCAGTAGTCTCAATCGTCTGCTCGTAGCGTACTCGACTGTGGGTATTTGATTCTTTCAACATGACACTGGCATAACCAGTCCCTTCAAAATAGCTTTGGTCAGTTTCTTCTTTATACCTGTAATAATTCAATGTCACAGATATGAATATATGACAGCAAGAACTATTATCACATGGACTTACTCTCATTATAGTTTTTAAAAAGTTTAAGTTAAAGCATTTGGTACTGGGCCACTAATGGCGCTAAATTCTGATCTAACCCAAGTAAAGAGAAAACCTTCCACTGGCTTCTATTAGATTTGCATGTTGTCTTTAAAGAGGAAATTACTTTTTTTGCACTTAATGCAATACTTGCTTTATAAAGGAGCTGAATACAACAGTCCATGAATTAACATTTAAATAGTTGCCCAGCAGGCTGAGTTTACCATAGATGTGAATAGTGCCAACACTGAAAATTTTCTCTAAGAAATGTAGTAATGACCAAGAGTTAGGGGAAAACCACCACATTATTCTTCTGGATGTGAAAAGATAAGTATTCATAATGATAAAACCACAGAACTGTGAAACACCTCTGTGTTTACATCATCATACCTTCTGCAGGGTTGCACTTGAGTGGTATTGAGATTAAACGTCCTCTTGAAGTTGTAAAGGCTGATAATATGTTCATTTAGGCTGTCTAATTCAATGCAGCCTTCATAGTGAGGATAGTCTAGCTTACGTGGAGGCTGCAAAATAGTGTCATCAAAAACATTGCATCAACATCAGCTGACAAAATTTTACACTGACATGTAGCTATAAAGACTTACTGCAAATATTAATGAGAAACAGAATATGACATTCTAAAATCATAAAGTTATTATATCTTTGTATATAATATCTAAACCATCTGATACCACCCCAGGAGTACTGCAGCACAATTTAAAGTGGAGTCATATGGATGGACTGGGAATAGTACTTTGCAGGGCTGGACAGGTTTCATGCTAGCCTCAGCAGATGAAATACCATCATCCTCATTTCTTTGAGTGCTAGCATACTATGAGCCAGGCAGCTTCTGTAGGAAGCTCCCTGAATCCTGTATATTCCTACCAACATCAGTAAACTTATATGCAGCCTCTGAAAGACTGCTAGTTCAGTATTTACTTGTAACAACAACAGAACAATTAAGGCGGACAGCTCTTTAAAAGACTAAGCAACGTTTTGTACCCTAAAATCTGGTGGGTATCCTCCAACATAAAAGACAACAGTGCTGGGATCAAGATTTAGGAGAGTATCACTGCCTCCACTGCTTGCAGTCAAAGGGCTTCCATGCTCTGGAGAAGTTGATGTCGCTGCTTTGATGTAATTCAGCTTTGCATACTGGTAAATCCTAAAACGAAAACAGACAGGCAAAATATCACATCACACTAATGAAAGATGTTCTTAACAGGTTTTGAAAAAGACTGCTGAGCACTGTGCACTGTGTATCTTATACCTTTCAAATTTAACTTGATCCATAATGGCTTCCTCAGTTTCACTTTGAGTCACAAATGGCTGCACATCTATTTCTACATCACCGTCTCCCAGGTTATAGACACAAGTGAGGTGACTGTCTTTCAGAGCCATACCAATATAGTCCTTGGAAGCCTAAGAATAGCAAAGCAAATAATCATTAATAAATGATTAATGTTAATGAAGGTAAAATACAACAGCATTACCTCAGAGACATAATCATACTGTGCATGAGTCATACGAAATCCACCCACCTAATTATGAGAACTGTTACGTTTATCAGTTCTGGGAAGAAAAAAATTGTAATCGTAACATGTTGCACTGATTCAATGACTAATGTCTTGCACCAATTCAAAGAATATAGTTACAAATTAATTTAAGAATCACATGCAGCTTTTTATTTTTATAATACTAGTAGCTAGAACAATCTGCACATTTGTAACACCTCTCAGTTAAGGTAATAAAAACATGACACCTTTAGTAAAAATTAGACTCAACATCTGTGATACAAAAAAGATGTGTGGAATAGCACACAGTCAAGGACAATGGTTCCTACCGAGGGGATTGGATGCAGTCATTTTCCCAAACATTTCACATTTTATTTCTCCAACATACCACATTTCACAAGTAAGAATTAAAATGCTGTCAAGAGATATCCTGGTCAGATATTCAGGGGTTAAAAGGTGAAATCCAGTGTGGAACAAACCTTTAAACAGCTTTCTGTGTATGCACAAGACTCACCACAGATACAGTTACTGTCAGATAACAAGACTTGAAAATACATAGTTAGGAACCACATACAGGCAATTTTTAAAATGTTTGATGGTGGTTGAGCAAACCTGAATGCACAAGAAGGTCTGTGCTATTCTGCATATTCAGAAGAAAAAGAAACGAAGGGCTGGGGGACTGAATTTTAAAACTGAAATTATCACTTTTTTAAAAACCAACAGCGGAAACCTCAGTGACTTACACTGTGGTAAGATTCAAAGCTCTAAGGCTGGAGTTTGTGCTGACTGCTGCAGAACCTGACACTTCTGACAAGATTGTATGATAGTATCCATGACTAAGAAGTAACTTCCAAAGGAGCAAACATCAAAGGGCAAAGCAGTCACCCAACAAGTTACTTTGCTGGTGGAGGAATGAACTGTTCTTCACAAAACACTTCTGCCACCACATAATGGCAGTTATAACAAAATGGGTCAACAGTAGCTATCAACTTTAGTAAAAATAAATAATCTCCCATCTGTTTCTCAAAGCATGTTTTCTTTTCTAACAATCAGATTAAATCTCAAAATATACTTACATCTTTATTACCCAGGTACAGGACAAACTTATTTGATGCCCTCTGGGGGGCATCTAATCTTCTCTGAGGTCTTTGGAGAAAGAAAGAAAGTGAAGTATAACCTTTCAGATCTTCAAGGTTGCTTGGAGGTCGAACCTCTACACCGGAGCTGCCATTGAACCTCATGGGAATAGCGACCTGTTAAGAAAAACGAAATTCAGTACATTATAATTATCTATTGCTACTACTCGTAGTTATTTCACTGTTGTGTTTAATTGCAAAGTAACCTATTACATATCCTAGTCATGTTACACCCATCAGTTACTACAGGTTTGGACTCTAATCCTACCAAACAATATAATTAGAAAACAGACTAGACAATGCAGGATTCTGTATTATCAATACTTATCACTTAGCACAGCACTTTTATACTCCGGACATCAATTAATCAACCCTTACCGCGCCTCTGACAAGTAATAGTTACCTTCAATACACAGACAGAGAAGGATGTGACCTGCAGCTCTAAAGAGCAAGCCCATGCATTATTTAGATGTCTACACGCTTATCCTGATGCTTCACTTAGCTGACTGGACTGTCTGCCAGAAGTCATAAGGCATTTCTCATACTATTAAAAACACATCCTATTATAGCTATTTACACTGTAGTCACAGATACCTCTTATTCATTGCAACTGTAGGTTATTTGTGATGAGCTGAGGGATGCTTCTCAGGGATCTGAGACTACGCTATCTCTTGAGCAACAACAGCAGTTGCTTAAATGGAGAAGGGGCAGAAGATGCCAGTAGCTGACTCCTAACATCTTGGGGTAGCTGGACATGTGGGAGCACAGGGCTACACAGCTTCTTTGCCAGTGCCAGTGGTCCACTGGCCACGCATGGGTGAAGAGCCCTGCCTCTAAGCTGCAGAGCTGACTCTACCCCTGCTGCCAAAGCCACCACAATGTATCTTGGAAGGCAAGAGGCTGTTGTACAAATCAGTATTGCAGAGATACCCTGGAAAAAAAACCCTATGGGAGGAGAATGGAGCAGGATGCTATTTCATTCACTCATTTTTATGTACAAATTATTATGCTTCCCATCGCCACAGTTTAAGTGCTGAGTGGTGCTGCTAAATTAAATTTATGTCTGATCTTCAACATGCATTTTAACAAAATTATTTAGAAAGAGGAACAAAAGTACTGCTGTGAGTCCAAACCACTGAGGATAAGCATGATCGCAGTGCTCAGGACAGACCTTATTTGCAGCATCTCTTGCTTGCTGAATCAGCTCTCTTATGCGATTTACGTTCTCAGAGATGTTGCTTATTGGCATCAGCTGTTGGTTGATACTCTCAATCTTGCTGAACAGATCTGGAAGTTTGTTTGTCAATTTTTTTACTGCAATGAAAGCAAAAAAAACTCATTGATGATAGAAAGAAGGAGGAAACCAGATGCAAAAATATGATATCACTGCACAATTATCAGAAAAGCAGTGAGCAGGGTGATAACAGAACTGCTTTCATTAGCCCTACAATATTAGGAAGCCCTCACTGAAACTAGCAGTTTATACAGAGGTTATTGTACTCCTGAAATCTGTGGCCAAAGGTATTTGTGGAAACAGTCAGAATCAGCACTTCCAAAAATGTAATAAATGAATTCAGGTCCAGAAAAAAATATTAAATAGAACAGACAGGGATGTGCTCTCTAACAGTATTATCCAGTGACTGTGGATGCCTGGGGAGGATAAGGATAATGGACAGCAGACAGGGGTCAGGTTTATGTGCACTCACAGAATCACAGAACGTTAGGGATTG
>NW_010191363.1:0-955 GCF_000695765.1 Mesitornis unicolor
GGGGGTGTTCCGCGTCCGCGCTGCTCCCGCCGGCCGCGTTAGAGACGCGTTCCCCCCGCAAGGAAGTCTCAGGGGGAAGCAGAGCATCCGCACCCCCTCGTTTTGCCGTTTCTCTTTTCTTTTTTATTAATGGAGTATTTAGGAAAGAAAACAGAAAGTTCCCGGTTTTTTTCGCAGTTCAATCAGGTCCGGCCCAGCTGATCCGCAGCGCGGAACAAAGATAAAATTTGAAGTCAGCTGTGATTAACGCAAGGCCATGGGTACGCGGTTTTCTCTAAAAAGGCACAAAAATGTGCCTCTCTGCCCCCATCCCGCTCGCACCCACCTGGGGCTACCAGGGGACTCCGTGGCATCGCCCCCCAGCCCAGCCGCTGCCGTCCACCGCGACCTCCGCCAGCCTCACATCGCATTGCTTTTCCTTGTAGGTGGAGAACCGTGACTCAGTGGTGAATCTTGGTTTCAAGAGATCACACAGCACTTTACCATTCAGTTTCAGTGAACCAGAAACAATCCAGTGGGAATTTCCCTTCTCCTTCTGAACATGAACACTACGGATAGTGCTGATTCCTGATTTTGGAAAGGCTGACTTGCATCCAAAGCTCAGGCCTGTGCCAAGACTTTGGAATGACGCAAAATTTTGATCACACAGAGAAAATGTAATTCTACACTTTTTTCTTGGAAAGTTTGCCTTGCAAGGTAAATCCAGGCTTTATTTGCGGCTGAAATGTACCCACTCAGGGGTAACATTTAGCAGGAGTTTGTCAGCACAAAATGAAATCTTTCTGGCAACAAGCAGAAGATAAGAGGTGACACTCAAAGGTCAGCGTTTTCTTTGTGGGACAGCACTGCAATGGTGGATTTTAGATGGGTTTGGTTATTTGTACCTGACCATTTCTGATAAGCAAAACAGGAAACAGCCGCTCCTGTAACACCTTCTACCACCTTGTTATTCCTG
>NW_010191363.1:986-2931 GCF_000695765.1 Mesitornis unicolor
GTGTAAAAATGTGCAATGGCACGGCCAGTTCGGTGAGCAACTGAGAAGAGATGCACAGGGACGTGGGGCTGAGGAAGCCAAAGCACAGGGGATCTTTGATTTCTCCTCAGCCGGATCAGCACAAAAGCTGCCCTTCATCCTCCCCACATTCCTCCTGTCCATGTGTCTGTCCTGCCCAGCGATGGACAAATGTAAGGATGCTTCAGGCTTGCTGCCAGGAGCAGCTCTGGGCACAGTTTTGCTCTTTGGGGCCCACTGCAAGGACACTGGAGATCACCCAGCCTGTGAGATGGGCCTTTGGGCAGGTCAGGGCTGGGGTGTATAAAATAATGGAGCAATGCAGGAAAATGACCAGGCAAGGGCCGCTCCAACGTGGGCGAAGGACCTAATTACCTCTGGTTTCATTGAGGTTGGTCCTCTCGTGCCCAGCAGCTGTGCCTGCCTGCACCCTCTTACGCCTCGGCACAGCCTCTGCTGCCTTCCCCAAATGGCAGCGCAGATGCCAAACCCATGAGTCTGCCCAGCCCTCTGCAGGGCTTGTTCTCTTTTTTTCTCTTGAGTTTCTACCAGCCTCTGCTGAAGCATGTGGCAGCACGTTGTGTCAGTGAACCGACGGGAAATAAGCTGTCTTTTTCCATGCTCTTGGCTGGGAAACTCCGCAGTGTTTAAATTGCATGGGTGATAATCCAGGGATGGCTCATTAGGCAGGACATGTAACCAGATGCTGTCTGTTTGCAACTGATCACCCAGTGTTCACTCCAACATAACAGATGAAGTATTGATCCTAACCATTCAGGCAACCAAGCTCTTTATTGTAGCATTTTCTAGGAATTACTCTTTTCTTTTTAGTTCTCTCTGCTTATGTTTCCCTCTACCTGCAACTTCTTTTTTTTCAAATCAAATAAGAAATCATTTGGCTGATAAACTGTACATCATAAAGTGACGTTGTACTGGTTGAGTCAATACGGTCTGCAGAGCACACACTTTGGACAACAAGCATATACACAGAGAAATCTTCATAGCAGGAGCTATAGGATTTACTTTATTTCAGTGCCACATTACCACCAGTACTTCTATCAACATGATAGCATGTCATGGTATCCACTATAGCACCAGGGAGGCTCTGTAACCCCGGCCTCTTGCAGCGCTTTGTTCCTCTCTGGGAAAGGTCGTAGTCATCCAAACAGAGAGGAACTATTTTCTCTCCTGGGAACGGATCACCAAGATCCCAAAAGGCACAACAAAATTATGCAGTGAGGCAAGACAAGGTCCTGGGCGTGTGGAGTCTTGTGTGCGCTCAGCACTCGCATTCCTGTGAGCAGCACAGAATGGGGAAGGCTTCGCCCCAGTGCATGCAGAACTGCCCGGCTCACAGGGAGTGAGACCCTTGACCCTACCCCCACAGCAGCCCCCTCGCTTCTGGAGAGCCATTTGTGACCCCGAGAGTGCCCGAACCCTCACCAGATACCAGCCAAGATGGTTCAAGAAATATCACTGAGGGAAAAAAGCTACTTCTTCACACAGTTTGTGTAACTTTGCTGTGCACAAAGATAGATAAAAAGGATTCTTTTACATTATTAAATAAAAATAAACTTTTTTTGTTGAAACAGAGCAATCTTAACCTTTCTGGCAACTGCTCTGATCCTTCCCGTTCATCTCCATGCTTCTGCTGTGCTGCCTACATCCTCTTCTGACTTAAGACTCTTCAATGAAACCATGCGTCACCTCAGCATCCTCATGTACAGAAGTGCAAGGTTATACCATACTCCTGTAAATCTGCATACTTGCACACACACCACTAATATGTTACTCACAGGTGTGAGCAGATTCAGAGCAAACCCCATTCTTATAATACAGTATGAATTGCTCTACCATTTCACATCATCAAATTTAAGGCATATTCTTAACCAGTTCTTTTCCATGTAAGAAGCTCTTTTTTTCCAAA
>NW_010191364.1:0-5854 GCF_000695765.1 Mesitornis unicolor
GTGATTCTGTGATTCTGTTCTGTGATTCTGTATAATACCTGTAAGAAAATGACAGCATGGTATACAAGAATTCTTATTTCAAATGTAATGATGAAGAGATGTTTAACAGGTATTTCAAATATCCAGCACGAATTATCAGCACATGTAAGCCTAAAGACAGGTTGTAAGTAAAAAAACCCCAAATTTTCTATATTAAAGGTTTTCTATAAAAGAAAACAAGCAGAAATTCACTTAATGTTCTCTGTGCTATAGATACTAGCTTTTAATAAACTGTTGCTTCAGCACCAGCAAAACACTACAATGATTCAATCATAACAAAAATTTGTCAGTAAGACCAATTAAAACAAAAGTACAGACTCAACAGTCCTTAAAATAATAAATAAGTTTCATGCAAGGAAATTTAATGTTTAATGTTCTATCTGCGCACTATCTTTGGAAGCATGTATCATCATATAATGAACTAGTGTATTAGTTTTGGGTGGGATAGGGTTAATTTTTTTCACAGAGGCTCATACGGTACTATGCTTTCAATTTGTGATGAAAAAAGTGTTGATAATACACTGATGTTTTACCTGTTGCTGAACAGCACTTACAGAGCACCAAGACCTTTTCCACTTCTTATGCTTCCTCACCAGTGAGCAGAAGAAGCGCACAAGAAATTGGGAAGGAACACAGTTGGGACAGCTGATGCCAACTGAAGAAAGAGATACCTCATACCATACGACATCATGCTCAGCAATAAAGGATGGGAGATAGAAGGACGAAGAGGGGGACTTTCAGAACTACAGTTTGTCTTCCCAAATAACCATCATGCATGATCCTTTCCTGGCTGATGATGGCTGAATACCTGTCTCCCCATGCAAAGTAGTGAATTAATTCCTTGTTTTGCTTTGCTTACATGAGCAGCTTTTGCTTTACCTATTAAACTTTCTTTATCTCAGTCCATGAGTTTTCTCACTTTTATCCTTTCGATTCTCTCCTTCACCATGTTATGTGAGTGTATGTGGCTCTGTGGGACGTAGCTGCCTGCTGGGTTTAAACTGCAACAGCTGGGCAAATCAAAAGCTTTATAGCTCGTGCTCACTTTCTCTGGACATATGTTATAGAAAATGCCAACCAACAGCAAACTGAAACAAAAAACCATCAATAAATGTAAGATATACTCTACCCTGATACAATATAATTAATTAATAGAGGTTTCTCAGAACATGGAAATATATGATTAAAAAAACACTGCTGTTGTAGTTGTTTTCTAGCATAATAGTACTTACAGAAATTATTGACTTGGGAAAAAAAGGAAAAAATACAAACAAAAAAACATTCTTATGGCATAATGCTTGGCAATACATAAAACTCAGACGTCCAAGAAGTGCAAAACCACAACTGGTTATGCTGATTGTTCTGACTGTTTTAGGTGGAAACATTTTGAAAAAACTCCATACATATACACATTTTAAATTTATATTTTGACACTATTTCAAATATAGTGCTTACCTCCTTGTAGCTATTCTACAAACTGAATTACAGAAAAAACACGTAATTAGCTTCACTTTTCATCAGCCAAGTAAAGTAAATTTCTAGCTCTTTGTTCCATGAAATGCCAACAGCTAAAGAAATTTAGCAACAACTGTGCCATGATGTTACTTCAGTAGACACATAGGTGGAAATCTTCCTACTTTCACCCTTTCACAGACTGACATAGTAGGAAATCCATCTTAATGTGAAAGAAGATATCAACAGAGGCTGCCACACAAAGTCCTTTATCACTTCAAGAAACTTGGTGTAATGCAGCTACCACGGGGACCTCAAATTCAAGTGTGGTAAAAGGAGACTAATCGAGCATACGAAATTCTCACTGTTGTAAATATGTGGAGAAAAAAGCTAGGCTTGAACTAAGAGATCATGATTAGCTGGTACAGAACACAAAAAATATGTACTCTAAATAATGAGGAAAATTCATTCAGAGATAAGTAAGATACTAAATTTGGACACAGAACTCTATATTTATGACACTTTCTAGAGCTCTTCATCTCAAGGTATCTAACTGCTACTTTATCATGTTTGGGATTCAAATTCTACCCTTTGCCCAGGAGGATCTTTCCAAAAGCACGAATTGCTTTAATATCTATTTGTGGGTTCTTGCTTTCAGTTACAGAGACGAAGTTCAGAAATGCTCATAGAAGATGTTCTCTAAACTCCCACAAATACACAAGCAGTTTTGCGTATTTTTTTACCCCCAAACCAGAGGTAAATGATTACTCTCTTCTAACATATATGCTTAATACATAAGACAACAGAACTTAATGAAGTTAAAAACACACTAAAATGCTGAGGAGGAGTCAGACTAACAGCCATTTAGCCCAGTGTCCTGGTTCAAGCAGTAGCTAATAAAGGACACAGCAAATGATGACCTTTCCACATGTAATGTATTCATACTGCTCAGCAGACTAATGTCAGAGTAGAGGAAGTCCTTCCACTCTTCTTTATATATAATTATATCACAAAAGGTTTGATTGCTAAATGATTTTAATTAAATATTGTAAAGCAGAAAGGATGACCTACAGATTTATAACTTAAAAAAAAAGAAGGAAAAAAGTTTAAAAATATTTAAAAGTTGTGGGAGTCACCTTCAAATAATATCTTTTCTGATCAGCTCTCCACTGACATGAAGGGAGTTGTAGAAAAAGGTTTATAAATTGTGTCTCACGGAAATAATTACCTTCCTTTTAACAAAACAAAACCACTAAGTACAAATATGACTATTAAATTAATACTTGTTGAAGACAAATAAAATTTTATAAAACAACTTGGAGAATGCAATATTAAACAATACTAACATGCAGAGAAATCAGAATTAAAATCAAAAAGGAGCAGCAAGCACAAGTAAATAAATAATTTGGGGAAACAGGTAAAATAGAGATAAAATGCACAATTCAATTTTCTATGAACATGCTTTTAGACTGAAGGCTTATCTTCAAAAATTTACTAAAGTTAACAGAAACATGAAAGTTTCTCAATACAAAAAAGATACACCTTTCAGAAATTATTTTAAAACACAACCAAAAGCCCCATACCCAAATGCATTCTAATGCAACAGCTTTTTGGGGCACAGTTTATTACTAGTTCTCATATGACCCAAGACCAGTATATTTGTACTGAAAGATTACCTAGTTACAAGCAATACAGGTAATAATTTATTTAAAAGCTAAATTCCAGAAACTACAGAGAATATTACAACTTTTTAACCTACTAGTATATGAATTTTTAAGACCTTCATTATAATGCAACCTGTACAGCCCTTTAAGTGCTCAGAAATACCATTTAAGGAACTATTAAAGATCAAATCTGATGAGACATTAATCTATATTTTTCTCTGTAAAATATATGAATTAACAATATTGTTTTGAACATTGATAAACTAGAAACTGTGTACTAACATTTGGCTTTTTCTTAGATTTTAAGTACATATGTGTTTGTTTAAATACTCATGAACATAGTCAAACTGCTTTATGCAGTCTTGACTAAGAGTAGACAATGGCTGGGTAGCACAGCATTAGTCTTTTTATGCAAACTCAAATGCAAAACATATATCTTGAGACAGGGAATTTCTTATCTCAACAGTACAATGAATATAAACTTTTCTAATAATAAATATGAACTATCAAAGACTGAGATATCAAAATACCTACAGGAATTGTAATTTAACTAAAATTAAAAAAAAATGCACAAAACCTATCCTGATGGTATGCATCAATGTTTTGAAAGGACTTAGTTTCCAGCAACACATGAGCATTTTGTAAACTGTCCCTCCAACAAACACAAGATCTACTGACTTACAACTGATAATCAAAAGAAAAAAAAAGGTATTCCATCAGGAAGAAGAATATAAATGTCTTATTTTTCTAGCTCTTTCTCCTGGTGCTTTAAAGCCATAGAAGAAAACCTAAGTAATTTTTTGGATCTGTGGTCAAAGGAAAAGAGCTTGGGTTGGGGCCTCTTTAGACATTCGACTCCATGTGAGGGTAGAAAAGCTTATGGAACATCTGACTTTTTGTATAAGGTGATCTTAGTAATGTAGGACAGAAGAGAATATATAATTTCTGCTTTCAGAAAGAGTTCCAAGGGGCATCTGAAAAGGGCAGAGATGTAAAAAGACTGTAGAAATTATAATCAAGTATAGACTCATCTGACACATGGATAAAAGTGACATTCACAAAGTACACGGCTTTTCTAAAGTCCTGCTTTACTAGCCTAGCAATGCTTTCCAGAGAGATTAGCAGGCACAGAGATGAGAGAAATCCTGTTTGTACAGTATTTGCACGTCCAAAGGGCATTTGAGGAAGTGCCTCATGGAAGGTTCTTACAGAGACTAGGATCTCTGTCATAAAAAGACAGGCTTTAGATATAATAAATGTATTAAAATATAGTTAACTGATGGTAAAAGTAAATAGTTATTTCAGAAGAGGGAAGTCACTATCCGGCTTCTTTAGTGTCTAACCTGTCTGACAATGTATTTGTATATATGCTGGAGAAGTAGGTAAGCAGTGATATGACAAAGCTTGCTGATGATATTAGCATACACAGACCAGTAATGGGGACAATGACCTATGAAGAAATAAAGGTCCTGCAAAACTCAGCAAACAGTAAAATGGTAGATTAAATACACTGTATTTCCTAAAAAAAAAGAATTAAAAGGCATCAGTCAAAGCTAGTAAAACTTAAATGAAAAAAAAAATTTCTTCATTGGAATATCCTCACCATAAAATATTCAGGATACTAAAAGAGTGCATGGGCTTAACAGGAAAAATAGATAAAGTCATGGATGAAAAAAGTCTGTCAAGAGTTACTATAAATAGAGTGGATTTAGGAAGTATACTCTTAGAGTGTAGGAAAGTATTCTGAACAAGTATCAAAATACCATTGTTTGCTCTCTTTTTCTTATGTGATACTCAGCTAAATGTATCTTTATTATGACTCTGTACAGCTGTTCTCATATTCTTATAACCTCGGGATTGCAAACAGGAACTCTTATACCTTACATTGAATACATTGTTTGAGAATTAAATTAAAAAATAATAAAACATTTGAATAATACTGACAGAGTAGGGTCTATTACTAAAAGAGCTTGTAGTGAACTGTGGCTAACAAAGCAGGAAGAACTACCATCCCAGTGGAGGTAGGGGATAGATTTCCATGCAGCAACCAAGTTACAAATGTCACTGATGGGTTAGTAACCGTGGAAGTCCCTGAACATGGCTTGGCAGAAATTCAGACTGCTCCCTGTGAAAAGGTGGCAGGGCCTTTAGCCTGACTGAAGTGTGTCTAAACCAATGCATGCAGCATGGGCAAAAAGCAAGAGGAACTAGAAGCTATTGTGCATCGGAATAATCATGATGTAGTAGCCATCACGGAAACATGGTGGGATGAATCACACAACTGGAGTGCTGCCATTGATGGGTATAAGTTTTTCAGAAGGGATAGGCAAGGAAGGAAAGGTGGTGGGGTGGCCATGTATGTTAGGGAATACTATGACTGCCTAGAGATTAGTGACAGTGACAACAGGGTCGAGTGCCTATGGGTGAGAATCAAGGGGAAGGCCAGTAAGTCAGATATTATGGTGGGAGTTTGCTATAGACCACCTAACCAGGATGAAGAGATAGACAAAATATTCCATAGGCAGCTGGGAGAAGCTTCACGATTGCTTCCCCTTGTGCTTCTAGGGGACTTCAACTACCTGGATATCTGCTGGAAATACAACACAGCAGAGAGGGAACAGTCCTGGAGGTTCCTGGAGTGTGTGGAAGATAACCTTCTGACACAGCCGGTGAAGGAACAGACAAGGGAAGGTGCCCTG
>NW_010191365.1:0-988 GCF_000695765.1 Mesitornis unicolor
GGCCTCAAAACCGAGCCCTGGGGAACACCAGTTGTGAAGCTCTTGCTTAAAAATTATTGCTTAAAAAAAATTAACGGAGTATTTATACTGTTTACATTAAGAACAAATGCTGCTGGTCCTTTAGAGCAAGGATCTTATTAGCATGTCAGAAATTTAATGTATAGAGGCCAGACTGAGCTGTGAAGTTCCTCTATTTTGATTGTCTAAAGCTCTGTAACCTTAAAACCTTTCTGCATATCCGCTGTGATTCTGGGATTCCTCGCAGTGATTAAGTCCATAGCTATAAGTGCTCGTCATCAGCATCCCAAAATGTTTTCAAAACATAGAGAGGATTTTAACAGCTCCAAGCAGCCAGTGGTGAAATCACAGGAAACCTATGAGACACATTTACAACAGTGCTTACTATCTCCTTGAAATTATACTTGCTAGGAGGGTTTTTGTATGGGTAGTGATGTGAGTTGAGACACTCTAGGCAGTAACTGGAGCTTCTATGCAATGCGTGGAAAGCAGTGAAAGGAAGGAAGATACCTTAGGTCCTGGACTTGCAGAGCAAGACTCAACTGGGAGCAGTGGGGAAAAGAGTAAAACCCAACACTCCAACAGCACTGCAGGGCTGGCATAAAGTCCTGTCTGCTAAACCACACCAAACCTTATCCTGCTCTTCTCCAAGGAGTCTGCATGTACAGTGGCATCCTCACAAATATCCCCAAAAACAGACCCACGTGAAATGGCAAAGCTTGTTAGATGAGCTCTGCCCAAAGGTAGCCCTGGAAATGGTAGAGCAAGACCACTTGAAAGGTTGCATAAAGCCAGGTACCTGTGAATCAGCCAGGTACCTCAGAAATGGTTACTTATTTTCTGAGCAATTAGGCTTCTTCACAAAAAAGCCCAAGTAGGAATTAGTATTCTGAAAGTAAATGTGGTCACAGACTCATTAATGTTGGAAGAGACCTCTGAGATCATCAAGTCCAACCGTCAACCCAACCCC
>NW_010191365.1:1032-1296 GCF_000695765.1 Mesitornis unicolor
CTTGACCCCCTCCGGGGAGGGGGCCCCCCCCCCCCCCCTGGCCAGCCCCTGCCAGTGCTTGACCACTCTTGCAGTACAGACATTTTCCCTCAGATCCAACCTAAACCTCCCCTGGTGCAACTTGAGGCCATTTCCTCTCGTCCTGTCCCTGGTTACATGGAAGAAGAGACCAACCCCCACCTCTCTACCCCCTCCTTTCAGGCACTTGTAGAGAGCCATAAGGTCTTCCTTCGATCTCCTCTTCTCCAAACTAAACAACCCCAG
>NW_010191366.1:0-11383 GCF_000695765.1 Mesitornis unicolor
TATAACATATATACAATATATAAATTTTATATATATACATATAACATTATATTTTTAGGGTGTCTGAATGACCCGTAATACCACACTTCAGGCAGTATGTCTTTGGTGTGAAGATGCAACAAGGATAGATGATGCTAATCATTCTTACACAGCTTAATGCACTGCTCTGATGAGGTGTGAACAGTTGAGATTGTTCTTTCTTTGTGTTCAGAATATATGTCACCCTACAGGTACATATGGCGTCTGTCTATCAATAGACTCCATCTGGATAAAATACAAGAATCACACAGAGTCACAGAATATTAGGAGTTGGAAGGGACCTCGAAAGATCATCCAGTCCAACCCCCCTGCCAGAGCAGGATCACCTAGACTAGGTCACACAGGAATGCGTCCAGGCGGGTTTTGAATGTCTCCAGAGAAGGAGACTCCACAACCTCTCTGGGCAGCCTGGTCCAGTGCTCTGTCACCCTCACAGTAAAAAAGTTTTCCCTCATGTTCAGGTTGAGCCTCCTATGCTCCAGCTTGCTCCCACTGCCCCTTGTCCTGTCATTGGCTGTCACTGAGAAGAGCCTGGCTCCTTCCTCCTGACACTCGCCCTTTACAAATTTATAAACATGAATGAGGTCACCCCTCAGTCTCCTCTGCTCCAAGCTAAAGAGACCCAGCTCCCTCAGCCGCTCCTCATAAGGGAGATGCTCCACTCCCTCAATCATCTCTGTGACTCTGTGCTGGGCTTTTTTCAAGCAATTCCCTGTCCTGTCCTTCTTGAACTGAGGGGCCCAAGAACTGAACACAATATTCCTAAATGTGGTCTCACCAGGGCAGAATAGAGGGGGAGGAGAACCTCTCTCGACCTACTCACCACACCCCTCCTGATACACCCCAGGATGCCATTGGCCTTCTTGGCCTCAAGGGCACATTGCTGGCTCATGGTCATCCTGCTGTCTACCAGGACCCCCAGGTTCCTTTTCCATGTGTTGCTCCACAACAGGTCAGTCCCCAACCTATACTGATACATGGGGTTGTTCTTCCCCCAGTGCAGTACTCTACATTTGCCCTTGTTTAATTTCATTAAATTTCTTCCTGCCCAACTCTTCAGCCTGTCCAGGTCTCGCTGAATGGCAGCACAGTCTTCTGGAGTGTCAGCCACTCCTTCCAGTTTTGTGTCATAAGCAAACTTGCTGAGAGTGCTCTCTGTTCTCTCACCCAGGTTGTTGATGAATATATTGAATAGTACTGGTCCCAGTACTGACACTTGGGATACTCCACTAGACACAGGCCTCCAACTAGACTCTGTTGCATCGGCCACAACTCTCTGACTTCTTTCCTTCAATCAGTTCACAGGTTTCAATATTCAATTTCAGTATTTTGTGCTTTTTTACAGATTGCACACATCTCTGTCTTGCAGCCCTTTTCAGTGGAGGAATGGGTTAAAATATTTTCTTGGATCGTAATGGGGAACTCGAAGGCATAGTCTCTCTATGTACTTTTACTACAGCCTGTGGTAGCACTGGAGCATGTCACTGTGTGGTTCATAGCTTATCTCCACAGGCAATTTTGTTGATCCACATGAGGGAGTGGGGCATATGGATTAGTAAGAAATCTTAAGCTAATACTCCCTTTTTTCCAAAACACAGTCTGAAGGTTTTTGCAATTCATTGCTTAAACTGGAATGTGATAGCCCTTCAAGAACAGAACTGAACAGAACCTCTGTAGAAAAATACCTCTTTGGAGATAGTTGCATCACGACCCAATAGTCACTGACTTTCAGTAGTGGTGACAGAATGAGAGAGCTAGTTCATTTTGAAAGCTCTTTTTCTATATATAGATAAATACATATCAATGAGTATTATTAGTGCTTGGCTGAAATGTTATTTAAACCCATGAGTCCTTTAAAACTATTCAGAAAGTCATATAGAAATATTCTTCTGATAAACAGTTTTAATTATGGAATTTAAATTATTTTCTTCATGCAGATATATCACCCAGTGACTAAAATGTGCTTTTTTTTTTTGCTAGCTGGAGGTGTTTGGTAGAACTAATAGGTAGAGATCTGCAAGGAACTTCTTAAGTAATTTTAAATAACTTACTGTGCCTGTAGCAGGTGAGCACTAGAGGGCTCTATAGACTGGTGCAAAATAATACAATGTCATGTTTATAATTGAGGGCTAGTCTGAGGCATTTTGTTACCTTGAATTAAATAATCAAAACCACTGTTTTCATTAGAATAGTGTAAGGCTTTCCTTTTCAAGAAAAGATAAATCAGTGCCTCTGAAAGAAGAGAAGTATTGCCTGTTGTTACGTAGCAAGTATTTGAGTTTTTGAGAATTGAGGCCTTTACATGTAGTCATCTAACTGCTTTAATTTTTTTATACGTTTTTCTGATTATCAGTAAAGGTTTATTTTAAGATATTTATATTTCTTTCTGCTTATCCATCCACCTTTAAATTTCTTTCCTTACATGGTTGTTAATTTATTGTAGTCCTTGTATTATGAAGCCAAAGTCTGCTTTGCATTGTACTTGATCACTCTACACAGAGGTGAATGTAAAATGTAGCTATGCTTGTTTGGAAGTGTTCTTCAATCACTTTATACTTGCTTTTCAAAAAGGGTCAAACATACATTTTGTGTATGTCAAGAATGATTCTTAACTGGTGTGAATTTCTAGTGCAGCCTGGAAAGGCTTTGTCATCTTACACTGACTGAAATTTGGACCCAGTGTGTTTATTCCAGTGTTAAGTGATACCTTTTTATTTTTTTTGGGGGGGGGAGGGGGAAGGAGAGAGGACAGAGCTGCAAAACCTGCTTTATGTTGATGGGAAAAAACATAGGACCACTATATAAGCTGTAGGAGACCAGTGATCTAATTGTCTTTGTTTACACAGACTTTGTAATCAGATATATTTTTTTCATACATCCTCTTGATTTTTCCTTGTAAAGTGGTTCTTGTCCATAATCTGTTCTAGTGTTTTTCAATGACACTGTGGTGTTGTGGAATATAATTGATACTAACGAAAGGGAGAGACATTAAAATTGAATTAGTTATTATAGTACCCAATCTACATCACTCTAGGCAGCATAATTTTATATCGTCAGAGGGAAGCCTGAAATTATGTGCAAAAAATAATACAACTGTGCTTTGAAATTTAAATATTTTATATACATGCTAACGTACACGCTCATTTTGAGAAGAGTTTGTGGAGAACAATGCATAGGTTGCATTGTTTTCACTACAGCAAGTCAATAATCAAAGACACAAACGAGACTTGAAAGATTGGTTGAGATAGATGATTCGCGGGACCAGTGTCCTAGAAACCAGTGTAGATTTTTCTATGTTAAATAATATTGGCAGCAGCAGAATAATTTTACTTGAGAGACTTTCTTTGGCTGTCAAACACTCCCTGTTTTCTTGGATTTTCCTGGCCCTGCTGTACTTCTTCCAGTCACAGGTATATGCAACTTATTTTTAGTCCTTGGTGTGGTTGCTCTGTACTAAACATTCAGCCTCCAAGTGGAATTTTTGGAAGTAAAGAAATGTAATGGTATAGCAGGTACAAGAGTAGGAGATGTATTTGAACTGTTTCAAGATCGGAAAGAGATATTTCCATTTGGCTTTTCTTTCAGATTCCTGAGACTTGGTGACTGAAAATATCCATTATCCAAAAGGAGGCTATGAATTTACAAGGAAGAACTAAACCGGTCAGGGAAAAGTCTAGCTGATGGTGAGTGGTGTTAACTGACCAAAACAACCTGCAAAGAGAGCCAGGAAAGAACACTGTTGGTTCATATTCTAAATCTCTCTCCTCCAAGCCCCATCAAGCTCACATTATTGTTCTTACATGCCAGAAACTCCTAAAGGAAGTGGGAGAAGATGAATGTATGAGGAAAGGTAGTTAAGGGTAATGGGAGGGGAATGAGGGTGCTTTGCCTGCCAGGGAGAGAGATTGGGAAAGAGGACACAGTGTTGAAAAGCAATAGGTGGAGGGATCTGCAGTTCTGAGGTTAGTCTGGGAGGAGGAGGAGGTGGTGGAAGGTTATGGGGCAGGAGGAGAAGGAAACCTGCTATGGACCCAAATCATCCCTGACAGCTCCTAAACTTTCTCCCCAGCTCAGAATCCTGTAACTCCTTGCTGGTACCGACTCCCTAGGGATATTTGGGAATCCCTCCAGACCTCTTTCAGGTCCTCACCCTTATTCCCCTGCAGTCTAATAACTTCACCACCAACCATAACCCCTTTCCTAGCACCTCCAACCCCACCTTTACTCCTGCTCTGCTGCATTTCCCAAATTGCATATTGCTGGTCCAGCAATGAGGACAAACTTTCTTTTTATCCTCAGGGCAGTAACATTTAGTTTTACCTGTCTTGCTGAGGAGCCTGGAAGTGATTTCATGGAAGACAGCATGGCTCTCTTTCGTTAAACACTGCTGGTGTTATACCTGACAAACACCAGAATCAAAGTGATTTCAGTTTTCTTTGAGGATGAATGCATGGTCTGCATTTAGTGTGTATGTGTAGTTCAGTTTGCTGCACACAAAACCAATTAGAGCTATGGACATTAGACTTCATTAAAATGTCTTATGGACACTATGTGGCCAAAGACATTATTCAGCATAAGATATGTCTGACTGCTATATTTCTACTTTTCATCACTGATGAAGCACGATGCATGTGGTGACTTAGATTAGAAAATGACAGGCTTGGATCTGTCTCAGCTGCTGCTTCTAGCTATCATAGAACCAAAATAGCAGGGGCTGCAGCACAGCTCATAAAGCTTGCAAAACACACTTGGCTAGTGTAAATGTCAGCCAGGTATCAAATACTTCGGCAAGGAGAAGGTTCCTTTGTTATAATCAGCAGTTTATCCCATGAATGCAGTCTAGGATTTAAGGAGAGCCTGTGTTGGCGCTAAGCTGAACAGACTGAATGGTCAGTGAAAATAACATAATATATTTAAAAATTATTTCAGTCTTCTGTGTCACAGTTCTATTTGGCTAGGCTTTGCTTGAAAACAAAATAGAATACAAATAATTGTGATTTTGGAAAGCTTGAGCTCATTTGTGAACTCTACTCAGTTCTTGCTAGTGTAACTTTGTAGACCAGTAGGAGTGGAAATGCTGAAAAGGTCTGTGGTTCTGTGGTTTTTATGAAGTTTATGAAATCCACAGATACCTACTAAGATATGTAAACAACAGTAATTAGTGCTAATCCCATTTCATAGAAATGCAGCTTATTGATGATTAACAAAGTGGGTGTTGGCCACTATAATTACAGCTAAATACTTTTCTATGTAGATAAGTTTCTTCTATCCATTATCTAAAGTTGATGGCTCCCAGTTTTCAGCTGAGTAGTTCAGCTGGAAGTGGGAAATTTCATATGAGTGGTGGTAAAAAATAGCTTTTAGTCCAATGCGAAGCATACAGGCACGCTCTCTAAACCCAGCATATCCACAGCTGTGTCCCCATTTTTCCCCATGCTCCTGCCTTTTATTTAATTTTCAAGGGACCGCCTGTCCGAAGATCCCCAAAGACAGGCTGGATCCTGTAGGCTTGCCCCCAGCTATCCATGTTGGTTTTGCTGAGAGTCCATACTTTTTCGGATTGTGTGTTTCTTGCACAGAGCAAATTTTGCTTTAGGGTCCATGACACAGTTTAAAGATACAAATGCAAAAAGTATTTGAATGCTATTGAGATATCTCTCATAACACAGCAGCCAAAACCATGTTAAATCTCTCACTGTTATCACCCTGATCTCTCACAGCTAGAGGAAACTGAAAAACTTGCCACAAGCCCATATTTTTTTGAGGAACTGTGAAGTGCATCCTGTTCTGTTATGCCGAGGCCTGTCTCTAGGTGGGAGAGAGGGCTGAGAACCTCAGTTTGAGGGAGCAGCACTAATATTTTTAGATGGCTTCCCAAAGGCTTCAATAAAATGCATAGAACTCAGCAACACACTTACTGGCTATTTTCTCTGTTTTGAGTTAACTGTATAAATAAGCTTCCAAAAGAAGAAGTCGCACAATGAAAAATAATTACACCAGGATATTTTGGAAAGATTAATTTTGTGATAAATCTGTCATGCTGGTGTGTTTCCTGAAAAGGAACGCCAAGCACCATCCCAAGAGCCTTTGGAAGAGACTAGATTTTTAGCTTCCGAAGAAAACAGTGTGTGCAACCACCCTATCTGTTCCTTTGTCTGTCCATTTTCCCTCAAATGATGCTGGGTCTTGCTGCTCATCTTACAGTGGTTTCTGCCAGACTGGAGGAGGCAGAGCTCAGGTCTAATTCACTCTGTTCAGCTGCCGGTGGTCACTCATTAGTGCAGACGTAGCATTGGGCTAGCAGGAGCTGGATGGAAGAGGGAGGATGAGGATGGTGACTGTAGGAAGGGGGAAGATGTGGAGAGGAGATGGTGGAGGAATGTTGTGGGAGGCCACTTGGAAGGAGATAGCTGTGTCTGTAATGGAGAAGTTCAGGTACTGTGTAATGACTACTGTGAGGTAGCTTGGGGGAATACAGCAAAATAGTAGCTGTGTTGCACTGAAGGGCTCAAAGACTGTGTTATACCACAAGTGCTAAATGTAGGCCATAATGCCATAGGCCTCATTAGTCCTGCTGCTCCCAGGGTGACTTAGAGAATGGTGGGCATGCTTCTACGTATGGTTGTATTCTTAAGATACTAACAAAACTACCATGACTGAGTGCTTTGTTTTGTTCCGAAGATAGATTTTCATTTCCACAGAAAATGGAATTATTGAGGGCCTGCTGTGGATAGAAAGCTTGTAATTTATTGAGGAGCTGCACTGGTAGGCATATCTAATCTGCCAAATCCATTGGCATTAGCACTGAATAGACAAAATGTTGAAAGCATACCTAAGCCTGCTGGTGATATAAAAATGCCTACAGCTAAATAGTTTTTTTTTCTTTAGATCTATAGCTCATATATGTTTGCTATACAACAAACTAAATTCAACTGAATAATATTACTGTAACTTAGTTAAAGCTTTCTGTTGACAGTATAAATCATGAGGGCGAAGCTAGATTCCTTTTTATGTGACTCTAGAATATTGATACAAAATTATAGCTTCCTATGTTCATATTTCTTCACAACAGTTTAAAAGAAAGCACAGGCAGTAGTTTTACTGAAAGGGAACTTTAAAATCAAGACTTGTATTTCGTTGCATCAAAAGGGAATTTCAAAATCAAGCCTGATATGCACCTGTGTGGAGCCACAGTTTCAGAGGGGATGGAGAGAATTGTCTTTGGTCCTTGTATGCAACTCCTCTGCTGGTTCCCAAAAAATTATTCAAAAGGATACTTTAACATTCACAAATGTAGCTGTTTAACAACATTATAGTGCACTTTGTAATATAGGAGAAGAGAGGAAGCAAAATGAAAGGAAAGCAGAAGGAGGGGTTAATGAGGCTTAGTGAGCAAGCTGCAATCGGTCTGGCTAAAAAAAAAAGAAAGGTAAACTGTAGTTTGGTGCACTGGATCTTAAAGGCAAGTGAGCAGCTGGGAAAACCAGTAACTTCCTTCTCCAGCAGTGGCTATCTAATCTCAGTTAACAAAGATCCTCATGAACCTGTCTAGTGGAGTCTGAGGAAATAATGTGTTAAACCCTGTGATAGCAGGTTCTCATTGCACATCTTTTCAGACATTATGCCCCTTTTGCACATCAGTGTGTTTTTCTTCAGTCTCCTGATGCCATACACTATCCAGTTATCCTGCTTTTAATTTATACTCTCTCTTTAATATTTTCTGGTTCTTTACTGGAGTAGCTTTGACTAGTTTTTATTGACTATTCATTTTTTAAGTTAGGGTAAATATTAAATATAAGCAGTGTTTTAAAGTATTCAATATTTACTTTGTTCTTGAGAGCCACTTAAGTCAGAGCTGGTTTTCAGGTGACCTTAGCATGTTCATTTAACACTTTGCTCAGCAGCTTTATGAAGGAGATGGGGTACAGGAGCAGAGGGCTCTTAACCACCTTCCCCCCACCCACCTTGGAAAGCCTATTGGAACTTTCCAGACAGTGCTAGTGTGCATTAGTGATTTTGCCTTTACAGAAGTTGAAAAGCTCATTAGGAAACATCAGATTTGTTTTGCACATGGTATTAAGACAAATAATGCATTAGTATGATCACAGTATGTAGCATATGTACTTGACTGAAGGTTGCCTAATGCTCCAAATGTTGATAACATGCTGCCTGAGCCTTTAGACTTTCAAGCTAGACTCTGTTGTCAGCTGTTGCTAGTGTTACTGTAGTTTTATCCAACATGGGGCAGTTTTCCTGAGATGAAGTCTACAAATGTAGCACAGCCCAGAACAGGCTGAAGAGCTGCAGGAAGCACAAATGGACCAATCTGGTGTTCTTGTAGTGGGTGTCTGCATGGTGGGAAGGGACTGAAAAAATATAAAAGAATAGAAGAGCTTCTATAGTTGAGGCTGGCTGGGAAAAAGATAAATTGTTCTTGGAAAGTGAACACTATGAAAATGAAGTCAGAAATGAAGGAGCTCTGGAGCATGTGACATGTGGCCTCAAGTTGTGCCAGGTGAAGATTAGATTGGATATTAGGAAAAATGTCTTTACTGAAAGAGTGGTCAAGCATTGGAACAGGCTTCCCAGAAGAGTGGTGGAGTCACCATCCCTGGAGATGTTCAAGAAGTATGTGGATATGGCACTTCAGGACATGGTTTTAGTGAGCATGGTGGTATTGGGTTGATGGTTGAACTTGATGATCTTAGAGGTTTCTTCCAACCTTAATGATTCTGTGATTCTATGACATGTCTCAAAGGCAAAAAGCTTTCCCAGAGTTGAAAAAACATGGCAGGGCAATGCTTAAGAGGAGATCTGAGTTTCTGGAGAGCAGAGCACCCTTTTGAGCACATTAAGTTTCAGTTCCTCTGCCAGGTAGTATTGCGAATCTGCCACTTGGCTGAAGGCAGGCTCGATAGAGGCAGGATTCATAACAATTAAGTGGCTCAAATGGACTTTGAAAAGGAGAAACTTCTCTAGCCAAAGACTGGGGTAGTTGATCCCTTGCTGATTGTGTGATTGTTTGGGACTTTGTATCTGAGGAAAGGTGGAGCTCTGTGCGACTCTGCAAGGGAGGTAAGGGGATTGATAACATATCTGCCTGGCTGGTGCCAACCCCAGCAACAGACAGACAGACAGAAGCTTTCTAGAGCTAGGTCTCTGCATCCTTCTGTGTCTGTGTTTCAGGAAGCTGATCCACATAGAACTGTTCTTCCAGAACGGTCTGTGGAGGACTGCTTGAGTTCATGGCATTTAAACACCCTGCTTTATTTCTAGCTCCTAACCAAGAGATAATCCCTCCTAGAATAGTTTCTTCATATCATTTTTCGGGACAATCAGTTTCTGGAGCTCTAATTATGGATGCCAGGGAAAGTTCCTCTCAGTTTTAAGTCCCAATAAAATGGTTTCTTGTATTAAGGTGGTTCACACTGTGGATGAAGACTACATAGCAAAATACAAACTCCGCCAGAACACCTCCGCAGTGAGGTGTTGGCTGTATCTGTGTCATGATTAGGCAATCAGAGCACCCTACTGATTACTAAAACAGGTTCTTCACAGGCCTGTCTGAAACAGTGAGCATTTTTGAGGGGAGAGGGCAACTGGGGAAGGAGTTGGTGTCTGAACTGAGAAAAAGTGAAAAAGGGAGGGGGGAATCTCCCAGTAATTATGTTTCGGTTAATGTCACACGGGAGCTGTCTGCTTTGTGACGAAATCAGATGACTGAAAGCTGTTTGAGATCAACTGCTGCCGGAGTGTTTCATATGTCTCTTGGGCCCGAAAAAACATTCTGCCCAATTCATAAACTGTGCTTGAAAAGCCATTTTTTTCTTTTTGACAAAATAAGAAATTCTGGAAACAGTGAAAGGAAATGTGTGGTTTTGGTTGTTAGTGTTTCTCAGGCATTAGGTGTTACCATCAACCATCCTGTGGTGGTGGCTGTGGCTGTTCAGTTCCTATGCTGGCCTGCAGCACAAGCCAAGTGCCATCTCTCCCATAGCCTCCAGCTGGGGGGGCTGCTGCTTCTTCTCTCTACTTTTCAGGCCCTCCACAGCTCATTGCTGCTTTCTTGTCTTCTGCCTATGATGTCAGCCTTGCTCGTGGTGTTGTGATCTTCTATGTGGCCCCTGCTGTAAAAAAAGCACCTTGCCTTATTATTCATAAGGGAAACATTTTCTCTTCCTTCAGCTTCTTCACTTCCTCTATGACTTCTATTTGTGGCTACCCAACAGTAATGACTAGCTAGTATTGGTCAAGAATTGCAGTTATTTATTTTCTTGATGAGGATGAAAGGAGGCTGAAGAAGACATGTTGAATGTTTTGATTGATTTCACTGTGTACAAAGGTAGCTTGTATCCTCTTCCAGTCACCCTTTTCCTGCCTCACTTTTCTTGTCTTGTTGTTTCCCAACTCTTCCTTGTTGCCTCTGATTGCAACTCAGGCTGTGAGCTCTTTCAGACAGCACAGTTTCCTGTCTGTTTGGCTGATGCCTTGCATATGGACCACAGTTTGGAATAGGGTACAGAAAATCCATAAGATAAGCTGTAATGATACCAGGCTATTTAATTAATTTAGCTCATAATCTCACAAACTACAGCCTCTTATCGTTACTCGCATTTTAATAGTAGAAATGTTAGCAGTTAGGAATTGTCAAATAGGTGTTACCTAAAGGAGTTACCTTCTGATAATCCTATGCACACATTCATGACAAGCATAAAAATATGACAGTCATGCGTATTACGTTTCCAGTAAAACAAGAACTCAGACATATATACTAACAAAAACTGTTGGTTCAATACATTTCACAAGCAAAGCCTTTAAGGCAAAACCAAGATCAAACACACTTCAGCATGTTATATATTTCTACAGATACAAAAAATTATAAACTAGTGCCATATTCACAGTGAGATACTTGGGCTTTTGCTGACGGAGTGAAATAACTATTTTGAAGAAAAAGTTTTTTTAGTTTTTAAGCAGTCTTGATTCATGCTTCCTGTCATGTTGCTTGGAGGGGAGAGAAATGACTATTCCTAAAAAAAAACCCAGCTACACAGAACTGCCAGAAACTCTTTAAATCATTAAACTAATATGATCAAGAATAAAACCATACTGGAAATAAGTTGTCTTCTCCTGCCGTCCAAATTCTGTTTTCATGTATAAAGTTTGGGTGCTACATACCACATCACGTTGTGATATTTCTTTAAACCCAAAGACAAGAAACCCTTATTGTAAACCCTCTTTCTGTGGCATATTCTGATGATCACCATATTTCAAAAGTATCTCAGGTGGAAATTCTTGGTTCTTACCAAGCTGTGCTGGGTAATTTCTCTGAGGTTTGCTCAGCAGG
>NW_010191366.1:11414-26126 GCF_000695765.1 Mesitornis unicolor
CAGCGTACGTGTTCCAGTTCCGCCAGCCAAGAGAGGGGCTTCCTGCCACTTTCACAGCTGAAGCCTGCGGCAGTTTGCTCCCTGGGACAGCCAGAGACTGTTGAGGCATTTGTGATCACCAACAGGGATGCTGGAGATGCTACATGTCTGGAGTCTGCAACTGAGTTTGCTCTCTGCAAGGCTACTGGGAAATGCCGTTTGTTAGCTTTTTTGGTTATGTTCCTCAAAAAGCCATGGTGTTATGGAAGGCTGAAAGGTTATTTTAAAAGCTGGTCTTAGGGAAAAAAAACCCAAAACAATTAGCAAAATATGTTACATTGAAATAGCTTTTTTTGTTTGTATGCTTTTCATGCAATGTTTGTGTGTATTTTTCCTCCCTTTCACTTGCTTTTTTCTTTTTTTTTCAACGTAGCAAATGTACTCTATGCATGAACCAAAAGCAGGGAGGGAGGCAGGAGAGTGTTATACTAGGTCTCTTCATGCTGTTCATTTCTTATTCAAGAGAGTCAAATGGTTTCCCTGCCTTTGGCCCCTGTTTCTCCTTAAACTTATGTTCTCTCATGCCTTCTTGGCAGACTTCAAGATCCTGGAAGTTTCTTACTGTCTGTGTCCTGCAGATGAGAGCTGACCTAACTAACTCCATCAAACGGGAAGTGAGAGAGGTGTCAGGACTTTTTTCATACAAGTAGGCCAGTTGTTCCTACTCTTGTCTAAAGCCTCTTTTTCTTCTTCCACAGTGCAGCATCTCTACTCCCTGTGACTTGGGAAATCACCTTTTCCCCAGATTTGCAAATTGCAATCATGTAGACTTATCCTCAGGGTAGTGTAAGGAGAAATTTAGTTAGTTATTAGTAGGCAGAGTTCACTGAGCACATTTTGTTCACCTTGAATTCATATACCCTGGTCACAGAAAGATAAACCTCATAGAATCTGTACAGACTCAGAGTTCAAAAAGCTCAAAGCTTTGTTTATATCATACAATATAAAGTGATTCTCTGTGGGACAAATTCTGCCCCTGATTAGTTTGTTTTGTCATATCCCAGGAAATATATATATATATAAAATAAAAGGTTGGAGGATATACTTAAATCTATTTAAATTTCTTCCTGAGAAGTATAGCAGAGTTAAGCAGAGCCAGTGGATTTTCACGAATGAAGTCATGCATAAAAAAAAGATGAGTTCATTTGTCATTTCTTCAACGACTGCAGATAGTAGTGAAGCAGAAAATACTATTTGCTTGGATTTTAGCAGTGTTTGGAAAGGCAAAGGTTTTGGTATGCCTCTTGCCCTTCTGCCCCTGTTCAGTCTTGTAACACTCAGGTTTCTTTTCCTAGAGATTTTCTCTTCCAAAATGGATGTATGTTGTTTTATGAGAGACTTTAAAAAACTTACCTGGCACTTGAATGTAACAGACACAAAAATAAAAACCATTAAGTTAAAAGCCCCCAAATTATTTCAGTGCAACTGAGTAAATTCTTATGCCACTTGCAGCAAGTAAACAATTGGCTTGTTTTTGAGTTACCACTATGGTAATTTTGAATTTAACAACGACATGCTAGGTGGTGTGTATTAAAGAAGTCTTTTCAAGGAGGTTATTTGTAATTGCTGTCTTCTCTGTTCTGAGCAGAAGAGGGGAAAAAAGGTTTGTCACTATCTGACCAGGGGACCCGAATGTGCCGGTGTTACTACAGCTGTGATACAATAACTACCAGCAATTGTGTGCATTTTAAGAAGTTGCTGCTTCTCATGTGGGAAGTGCTACTGTGTCCTTGTTGGATGCTGCCATTGCAAAGGTGGCCTGACCAAAACAGCAAGGAGAAGACAGGCTCACTTAAACAGCCTTACTGTGGTGCACTGAGAGGCTGAAATCCTTAAAAATTCTGAGTTGAGATTATCTAACCATGTGATTAAATTCCACAGGGAGAAAAGTGGAACTGGACAAACCTTTTCACATCTAGTCTCACCATAAATGGGTGAGAAGTAAACTATGGTAGAGAAAGAAGACTGCAAAGATGAGCAGAACAGCACAGGGAACCCTCCCTGGAAGCTGAGTAAGGGGAGGCATGTTGGGAGAGAGGGACAAGTTCTTGGTTTTCCTGTATGGTTGTGTTTCTGTTCCAACATTTCCCTGCATATCCAGGCCATTGGAGTAAGCCTTCTCAACTTGGAAACCATTTCTCACCCTAAATTATCAAAAGGTAAGTCTGTGTCATACCTAAATAGTAGACAAAAGGTATGAATCAAAGGTATGCTTTAGCTCCACAGCTTGGTCCTGCCTGTTGGCTGTTGGTGGAAGCCATGTCATTGGTTTTAATAGTCGTAGAAGAAGTAGGTGCATCGGCTCTATCTCATCTGTGACCTGCCCGTCCCCAACTACAGAAGCTATAGTTAAAAGTACAAGGTCTGGGGTGAAATGTATTATTAAGCACTCTCTCTCCCATTTTAGCTGTCTGTTAAGCCTGCAGATAGAGCCTCACCAGTCTAAGGCAAAGCCATTACCTAGGAGACTGGCTTGGGTTGGAAAGAATAAAGCTGTCTCTTAATATTTCCAAAAAAGGGCAGTTAAGAGCTTGAGGCAGGACAGAAGAAGCAGTAGAAATGGAGAAGTGAAAACAGCCTGCACATTTTTTTCTCATGACAAGGACAGGTTGGTGACCTCTGTTACAGAGGAAGCTTCCTGTGTTGGCTGCCAGGATGGTTTTGCCCTCTCAGTTTTTAAACTGATGGTGATTCCGGCGTCTGGAACCACTGCAATTCTAGATACATTACCAAAACACTTGGTTAAAAGTCAACAGATTGTGTCACTTTGGGCACACAGTCAAAAGCAAAAAAAACCCCTGTGCATAATTGAAAGTCTGTGCCATACTCTGAAGCTAGCTGTGAGCATAGTTACTCGAAAATAAATTAATTTAACCAAGCTGTAAGTTTTTCCCGTTCACTCTTTATATACTCTTGTTAAAATGTCTGCTTATTTTAAGAGAAAGCAGGAGAAGAGGCCAACTTCAGTGTTTCTTCTTTTGTATGTATGTAAGATGGTCCCCTCGATGCTACTTTATAAATTACTCTTGTCGCAGCTAGAAATTCTCCCCTGTTAGCTGATCCTCAGAAGAGCTGAGCAGCTCCATACCTGTACATGTTACACATGAATGTGAGAGCAAGGCAAGCTGTTTGGTTTAATTTTTTTTTTCCATGAGGTAGTGCTGGTTTGGAGGAAGCTGCGTGTGCTTGTCCAGCTGTGGAACTGGACCCGCTTGCACAGGTTGGCCTCTAAGCCTCAGAGGTGTCCCGCGTCCTCTGCTGTTGTGTCTCTAGAAGTGACGCCATTGATGTGCCAGCTCTTTGTGCCATCTGGAGGGTTTGTGTCTGCTTTCACTGTGCATGTGGGGAGGGCCATGACTGTTTTGCGAACTGATAAGTGGCAGCCTGCATGTCACAGGAGAAGGTAAAGGGGAAGTGTGACACTAAGCCTGCTTCTTCCCTGCGTCTGAGTGCAAAGAGGTGGCCGAGGATGGGCCGTAGGCTGAGGGTGCTGCACTGGCTGCCCCTGGGCTGGATGTCTGCTGTTCAGTGGCAGTTCTTCAGCGTTTTATTTATGGCAGACTCATAGCAACTCAGCTTGTTTTGTTTTCGCGGTCTGGTTCTTTGCACACTTAGTGAACAGGCAGGAGTTAGCAGAAGTTATAAATTTATGTAGAGCTGTTGCAGAGCTCTTCAGTTGCTGGTGGCAAAATGCACGCTCCTGGCGGCGTTACCAATATAGCTTTGCCACTGCAAGGTTTCCTATGGGGGCAAATATACTTTCTCTTAATGCTTCCAGGTTCCAAGAATAGAAAATTGCACTGGAGCTCCAGTAAAGTACTGTCCATTGGGCATTGGCCTTGATCTTTAAGCTGAGCACTCCAAACCCAGCTACCCCATTGGGGTAACAGGCTGTCTTCTCACTGTTCTCTGGTGTGACTGTACATTTTTGTCCTCTAGCACTGTTCTGTATAGGTCAAATACCAAAAGCTAGTTTCCAGTATGTCAGGAAGTACTTCAAAGTAATAACACAGGAAAAAATATTTATAGAGAAGAAATACAGAGCTTTATGGAAGCCATGTGATCATGCTTTGTTTGGAGATGGTCTGCTGTGCCAGCAAATTTTAATGAATATTGCATTTTGCCTTGTTTGTAGAGCAGGATGAGTGTAAGTGACCTACTACTTTTCTTTGTGCCTGAGGCAAATCCATGTGCTTTGAGATCATAATCATTATAAATGTTCAGTAGACAGTGTGCCATCCCACATTTTTACTGTAAAATAAAAAGCTCTTTAGATTTTTACATACTACCCTTTCAAAATAATTTAACTTGATTTATTTTACTTCAGTACAAAACACCTTATAATAAAGTTTTACTATGTTTTAGCAAAAGGGAATAACAAAGATTTCAGGCCTGGTTTGTCAGTGAGTGACTTGCATATAAAGTCAGAACTGTAGAACAGTAGGGTTATTTAAACAGGAAAAGATGTGATCCTGGTTTTCTTGTAGCTATTCTGAGTAAAGCTTGTCTGCATGCAAAGTATTACATAGCTATGTGTTTTTTTGCATTGACATCTGATTTCTAGCATTGTGTGATAATATAGATATAGATATAGATATAGATATAAAAAATAGAGATTTCTTTTTTAAAACATTAGGTTTATGAAGGTACCACAAATGACCCTTGATGGTGTAATCCCCCTTTAAAATAGTTCCCATTGAAGAAAACTATTATTAGCCCATGACATCAGAGCTGTCATGCTTGCAATTTCAGATAATATATCTATACTCACTATGCAAAAACCCTTCTTCCTGTTTTGTTTTCAGTATTGGCTATGTTACACAGTAATATCTGTTTTTCTTATGAAACTGTCTCTCTTGCATATACAAATACTTCTTATTTTTTTGTATAGGAAAATGGATAATTTGCATGTACAGTAAGTGGATAAAGACACATTTTTCTTAGTAAGGCTCTGGGTTTAGGAAGCTTGTTACAAAACTTGTTTTTATTTTACACCTATGGATAGCAATTATTTTTCAGGCTAATTGTTTTTATTAGTTGAAAATTGTGAATCAGGGTAGTGAATTTTTTTTTCCTCACAAGCTAATCCTGGTTCTTTTTGTAGAATTACAATGACACTGTTTGTTAGTTATACACTAACTCAGTGTCTTCACTTGCTGTTAATGATACTCTGTTTGTGGGATATGAGAGATCTTTTCAGTGGTCATGCTATTACTTTTTTTACCCATCTATGTCATAAATTAATTAGTAATTTTAGTTAATGCCAGATGGCTTAGTCATTTTGTAAATATTTCAAGTAGCTGCAAGGATGACACACCAACGTTAGTAATTAACTATGCCAACCTTTATTCTTATTCTGACTAGTAACTCAACTGAAAATTCACAGTGATGTTCCATTTTGGTATGTATCATCTCAGAGGCTCAGCCATTCCCCCAGCCCTGGAGTTACAAAAGCATCATTTAAGAGTGTCCAAAAAATTAATTGGACTCTCTCAATTTTGTGCTTTAATCACTGTTGTTGAAGAAAGCAAATGGGGAGGGCTTGGCTTGTACCTTAACTGGCATTGCGTGATGTTCTGAACTTGTATTTTTTATTTATTTTTTTAGCTTAAAAAGGAAATCGATCAATCCGAGTCAAGAGATTCAGGGATTTGAGCTGAGTAGCAATTTTAGCATGACTCATAACACTTCACAGAATTAGCTTGCCTGGATGTTCTTCTGTGAAACTCAGAGGTACTTGGGCTTGAGGTATAGCTGGAAGAGAAATCATTTGGACAAAAGAGCTCATAACAGTCCAGCTCACGCCTTTTGGTGACGGCAACAGAAAGAATCGTCAGTATTGATCATTCCAAGTCCTCATAGCCTGAGCTTTTGCACAGTTCCACATCACCTTCAGCTTCTTTATGCTCGGGAGGTGCTGGAAAAGCACAAGTGTAGGGGTGAATACAGAAGTGAAGATCGAAGCAGGGGAAATTGCCAGCTGTCCACAGAGCATCAGGAAGTGATTGTCTTGCATGGAAATCTGGGCACCACAGTTTAGGATTTGATAGTCTAGAAGTGGAATATTTGGAACAAGCATATCTTAGTGTTTTCCAGAAAATTAAATATATTGAGAAACACTCATGATGTTCCTCACCAATTTATTGATGTTTAAGGGAAATTAATTTTGCTGTAAGCAGTTTTGCATGTTTGTGCAGTCCCGTTCTAACTTTCATACATAGAGATCTATAGTAGGAAACAGGATAAAAATATCGTGATGTTTGCAGCTGAAGTTTCAAGAATTTATCTGCATTTTAATGGGCTGATCTAATTTTCTTAATTCAAAAGAATGGCCCCCTGTGTAAAAGCTGGCCTCATGATTTATCTGAAGGAAAGTTGGTTAGCCTTTATTTGCAGTTGTTTCTCTTGACTGGTGGAGGCTACTGCAGTGAATCTCATTTTTGTCTTATTGTGCCAGCAAGGAGTAAGTACCAAACCAGATGCTACTTTTGCTGCTGGCAGCTGCCCTGCTCTACTTCTGGACCTTCTGCTGTGCCATTTTTCCTACACCTGCGTAGATGACTTGGTTTCCTTCATTGTCTATCTCTCACCACTCACCTCCTTGAGATAATTGTCCTTTTGCTGTTCAAGTGCTGTGGTGCTGAGCACAGGACTTGAGCGCAGGAAGATTTCCTTGCTGTGCTTCATCTGTGGCCAAACGAGTACTTGCACAATCAAGGCAGAGTAGCAAAGGTAGCAGCTGCAGGACGAAAATATAGGAGGTGGAACAGAGGGAGGGAGAAGAGAGAGGCAGTAGTGAAGAGAGAGGCTTAAGCTGTTTCATACTGGAACAGAAGATGAGTAAAAAAATCTAGCCACTGAAGGAGAGTCCTTTTCTAATCAGGAAGTTTAACACCGAATTCCACATTTTCACTACTACTCTGCAGCCTAAAAAATAACTGAGGCCTAGGTGTTTGTTGAGAACTGTCTAGGATTGCTCACTGCTGAGGATAAAAATCTTCTACTGCTAGCAAATGCTCTACTAGGTCAAGTGGCTATATCTGTGACATGGCTCTAGGTTGCCTAATCTTACTGTAATCCTGCTGATGAATACTGTAAAGATCAACATGATTCCACATGCTGGAATGGCTATATTTTTTCTGGTGACTATTTCCTCTCTCCCCAGATATAAAATTATATATAACACCCAATGTCAAATAGATGTATACAGTTTGTACTTATTCTGAGGGGAAAATGAGTTATGTGATGATAATTCAAGCAAAACTGTAATGCATAAGTGCAAGGAGGGTGAATCAAAGTTTCATGAACTTTCTGCCCTTTCCTTAAATTAATGTGATGCAGTTTAATTGTCTGAAAATAAATAAAAGCTCAGCTGTGAGCTTCTGTACACTCTGGAAAAAAATGCCTCTACATCAGTCTTCACAGCAAAGTCCTGAAGGCAAAATGCTAGCAATAATTGCATGAAGTACAAAGTAAACTTATTTAATCATAAAAGAAAATTATAGATTAGCATCTGTACTTGTTTCTCCCTCTGTTTTTCTGCACCCCCCGCACTCTGGTGTGTCTTTACTTCTTATCTGTGGGTGTGGTACATTTCCGACAGCTGGAAAAGTTCTTGAGGGTTTGGCGCCAAGTGGCACAATTGTACCTTCTGCTGCTGCTTGGCTGGTGTGAATCACACCCCTGGATTTGGAGTACAGATCTGCAGAATTTCCAACCCCTTTTGCACATAAGCTGAACTTAAAAGAGTCAAAATTTAGTATTGGCAGAATAAGCTGAGCACCATCCTCATTAAGTACTCAGTTTTGAAATTACAGTGATTCTTAACTTGTGAGTTTAGATTTTGCTTCCTTTCCCTCCAACACAAAGAAATCACTTTGCTTTTAGATGACATTTTTCACATATGGAAATAAGCAGAAGCAGCAATGTTTCAGGCATCATCTGCCAGTAGGACAGCTGCTATACAAACTGCTATCCTAAAGCAGGTTAAATGGCAATTGGGAGTTTTTTTATGAGTCCTGCCTCGAATGCCTCCTCTCTTTCAGTTTTACCTTGTCAGGGCTCAGACGGGAGTTATAATTAAAAGCAGCATAGATATCCAAATAAGAACGGGGGGTATGCGTTCCCTGGAAAGCTGACAGGGTTTAAGTAATCACCTGCAGTTGAATTGAGACTCAGATGGGAAGTAGGAAGTGCTGTACTCAAGCTTCCTGTATAAATAAATGCAGCTTTCCCACAGCTACTGCATGCAAGCTGTGATGTGCTTTTAAGATATGAGGGCAGCGTGCTCTTAATAGCAGGGAGGAGATGATTTATCAGAGTGGCAAAGGGGCTGGGAGTCAAGTCCTGCTGCAGTCCTAAAAAGTGTACAGCTGTCAGATACGTGGAGAAGAGGAAGGGCGTGCGAGAGCAATCTGCCTCCGCTGCTGGTTGCGAGCTTCAGGGGTTTGTGACATTGTGGTTCTTGGGAACGCTGGAGTCTGAGTGCAGCTACTGAAAAGTCACACAGCTGCCAGTGAATGCTGCTCTCCTCTCAAGGTATGTTGGAATACAGCTTTCTGTCTATTTTTTTTCTTTAAAAGCAAAGGATACCCTGAAAAAAACAGAAAGTCAGCATTTGCTTCTAATAGAAGAAAGTAGAAAAGGCTTAGTTAAAAAAAAGGCAAGAACTAGAACGATTAAAGAGCTAATATAAATGTTATTTGTGGTTTGGCTAAAATTGAACTGTGTGGTGCTTAGACCTGAGGCAAAAGGAAATCTTGGAGTCCTGGCTATTAAAGGCACTGAAAATTAAACAGACATCAAGTACTTCCCAAAAAGGTGAAAATACTTTTGTCAGTGTAACTTTTGAAGAAATATCTGTATGAATTGTTTGAAATTGTTGCAGTATTAGGACATTTCTGTGTGGAAAGCACTTACTAAGATGGCATGCTGTCAGTCATATATCTGTTTTAGTTTAAATGCAAGAACTCCATTTATACTGAAAACACATCTGATTAAGCTGGAGGGAGCCCGAGTTTAAAATGCAGAGATTTCCTCCTGGTTTAAAGGCATTTCTTCTGCCATAGTCTCATACAGCTGGTATCAGGAAGGAAAAATATACTGCTCTGTGTTATAAGTGTTAATGTACACTTCCAATCGGTTCAGGGTTTAGGGTTATGTGGTTTACATAAGCACACACTAAATATACAATACATTTCTTTTTCACATAAGAACAGAAAATTGCATTTACTTGTATGTTTGCACTTCTTTCTCTTTCTCAGCATAAGGATTTCTCAGTACAAAGCTGCTTCGATAATGAAAGTGTTTCAATCTGGTTTATTATATAGCTCTGTATTTTCTGGAATACAAAGACACTCTGCTTCCTAACTGTGTATGGCAATATCAAATATCCTCTTTCAGCAAGCACTGTAAGTAGTAAAATATTTAGGATGACTATAGTCAAGGAAGCAGTGCAGAGTGACTTCCCATCCTCTTGGTAAATAGGCACTGAATGCTTTTAAGAAGTAAATTTTAGCAGAGATACAAGCCGTGACTGAAATACCCCATGCAGATTTCCAATTGACTGTGAGCAGGCACAGCAACGTGACATGTTTGGCTACCCTCAGCCTGAAGGGCAAGTGGTCTCAGTTAAGGGCAAGCACTGGGTTTGGGATACCAACATTTCTGGAAACGGAAGTTTCAAAATCCTATCCTTAAATATTTTCCAAACTAAATATATTGCCCTGATTCTTGTCCTGTTTAGGACTTGTCTATGCCTGAATATGAGTGGGTGTATGAGTTGTAGTCATAGCATGAAAGTGGTTGAAATCCTTCTCTCAGTGAACATAAGCTACACTGGGAAAAATGCTGCACCTTGGTAAGGGAATGACTGCAGTTATACTGCTGAAAGTAATGCTTTAGATTATGGATTGAGAATGGTGAGTTTGCAGAGGGTCTGAAGCTGTGTTGAAGTGGGAGGTATTCCTTCAAAATGAACTGGAGCTATTCCAGAGCCAAGCCAGTATGATGAGAATCAGACTCCTTTTCTCCCATGTGTCTTACTGTCCAATGGGGTATTTAACACAAAGTGCTGTCTGCTCGTACAAGGACTTGGAAACCTCCCTACACTTCATGCAGGAATAGCATTTGACAACCTGGTATAGTTTCTGTTCACCATGCTGAACTATATCCCCCATGCTCCTCGCTGATAGTCACGGTCTTCTTTCTCACAGATGGTGACATTTTGGTGATTTTGTTTGTGTGGTGGTATACTTCGGAGCAAAAGTTGATAATATAAATAGCAAACAATATGGACTTGTTTCTCTTTAGCTAGGTTATTGGATTACACTATTCTCTAAATGCTTCATAAGCTTTGTAGAAATAAACAAACAGCATGGAAGTGGTTATCTGACCTTTCCCTTCTGGTGGAGGAGGAAAGTATGTACTTGTCCTTATTATCATCTGAAGTTTAAAATGTGTGAGAAGCAGCAAGTCACTTCACAAGAAAACAAGCAGCACTAATACTTAACCCAGTTCTCAATGCATTAGTATGCCTCTGATAATATGTGTGGTATGAGTCTGAGCCCTGTGCCTGCAATCCACCCTGTCCAGACTTTTCAGTGACTTCTAGCAGTGAGATGCAGTGGGGTGTATTGCTTTGATGTATAGCTCAAAAAACCCGCTATTGCCCCTCTTCTTGAGTAGGAGGTTTTCTTGAGTGTGTATGAAACTACACAGTGCCTGTAGATGGTACGTATCAGATCCATAAATACCTCCTGAGCTTGTAGTACTGGGACATCTGAGACCATAATTACAGCTCTGAGCCCATGGATGTCACGAGCACACGTGAACAAAATAATGTGGCAGACTGCCAGGATCACTGTGAACGGAGTCCATTGGACCTCCTTACACATACCAATGCATACCAATTGCCTTCAGCTTTATGAGGCTGAAAGTGGGTCTGGATCTGTCCTCTTCCTCTGTGTGCGTGCCAGGAGGTGGGTACAGTTACCTCCACTCCCTCCGTCTTCTCCATGCCAAAGCCCAGCCCTGTGTAATGCACTTCACAAATTCTCTTCCTTAGCCAACAGCCAAGAATAACCTCACATTCATTCCATCTCAAAAACTAATCTTTTTTTTTGTTTTGTGAAATGGAACAAAACAAAAAAGAACAGATCCAAAGAGAAAGATACTAAGCTCAGCCTCTAGCATTTTGTATTTCTGTTGAAGCACAGCTGAGCTCTAGTGCCAGACTATGAGCCTTCTCACTTGATAGAGAAGTACAGGTCTGAGGGCCATCGTACACTGCAAATTTACCCAGTCTTGGACAAATATTTACAGAGATGCTTGTGCCAAATAACTTTGTGCTGATCAGTAAGAAAATAGTGTTCAGAGATCTTTCTCTATGTCTCTCGTAAACTGTTTCGGCTCAGTGGGAACTGAGTGGTCATTACATTCATAAAATAGATCATTGCTAGCAGATACTAAAACATTCATTAAAAAAAAGATGGCATCTCAAATTACAAAGGACCTTATCCTTCACTTCCTACTGAAGTGGGATTTTTCTGTCTCCTAATCTTTCAGAGAAGAGCAGAGGTGCCGAGTGGAAATTTCTAGACTTGAGAACATGTCTAGGTTAACTGCATTGCAAACACACTTCAAATAAAAAAATGTAGCTATATGAACCACATTTTGTTGATGCAGTTTCCTAGATCTCTTTGTATGTGTTGATACTTGCACACAATGACACAAGTGTTCCCTATTTCTGGTTCCTCTTATTCTATTTTAATAAAGAAAAAATAGGGTGCATTACCCAATACCTGGGTTGTTTTTTACTGTATTTCTAGGGGAATCTGCTCAGCCTTCAAGGGAAAATCTGTAATCCGTAATTAGATATTCCATCAGCTTACCTGATACTTTGAATGTCCTTGGTGCCTGCAAGTACAGTTCTGACTTTGGTGGAGTTTGAGCTACTCAACTATGGGATCTATGAGCATCCTTGTGCTATGTGTTTCTGAGTGGTTCAGTGTTTCTGGAGTCCCAAAGCCATCCAGCACCAGGCACAGTGATTTGGACCATGTGAATCTGGCTCCCGCTACAGAATGGTTAAACTCCCTCAAGTAAGGCAGTCTCAGACGTGCTGTAGTCAAGAGACTGTTTGTAAAATTATGTTTATATAAAACCTAATGAGAAATTCTGTACCTGTCTGACAGACTTCAAAGATCATAAATAAGGGTAATGGGGTGAGTCAGGGTGGGACTATTGTGTGGATCCAGAACTGGGACTTGATAAGGTGTATTTTTTGGCATTGGTCTGGAGCTGTTACCAGTGAAGATGGTGAAGTCAAGATGTGCCGTTCGTGAAAACTATAGCCAGTATGTTTCTGTGGAAAAGTCCAGCTTGTGTGTGTGGGTTTGTGCATGCTAGAACAAATCACCTGCATGGGGTTTCTTCCTGTGTACTAGAGTTTATTGTAGACACATCTGTCATGGGGGAGTTGTTCTGCATGCCTTTTGTCTGAAGGAGAAACAAGAGATGATGATTAGGAGACACAGTACAGAATTACTTCTTACTAGAAGGAAAAAAGTACCATTTTACTGCCATGCTGATGTTTCTCCCAGGACAGTATTTGTCCTGTCACAAGCTTTTCTGCCTTTCATTTTCCTGTAATAACGAGAAGAGGAGGGAGAGTATAAGACGTGAGTTACTCGAAGAGCGCTCACTTTCAGGGTGTCTGACAGAAGCTTTGATCTTCAGATTTGGTTATACAAACTATTGTATCTTCAGACTGCTGGGGATTAAATGTACAGAACTGAAAACCTTTATGTGCTCTGTACGTTTGCAAAAAGGAAAAACCATTGCAACAGAAGAGCTGCACCTCTGTGCTCGGGGACTGAAATGGGTCCTTCAAGGCTACCTCAAGGCTACTTACGCTTTTATGTACTATATGTTGCTGTGGCTTAAAGATGAATTCCTTGCTCATGTATAAATAGCTGCAAATTATTCAAAATTGCATGCTCTAAACCCCTATGTACATAGAAGGAAAAACACATTTCGTGACAGCTAGTATATAGGCTAATCATTTGCATGCAAAGAAAATTCCAGGATCAAGTAGAAGCTGTGACGTGCAGGCTGACACTGGTTATGTCTGAGCAGTAGATGGGAAAATTCATGTGTTCTGCCTGTGCTTAATTTTGGAAGCATTCTGATGGGTGGACATAGGGAGATGATGAAGGAAAACAATCTGATCTTCACCCCTTCAATAAAAGTTTACAAAGATGTAGTCACTGAGGAAAGCTGTCTGATCTGGTGGGCTATTTACCATTGCACTCACTTGAAGCTTTTTCACAGCAGCGGACACTCAGCTAACCACTGATGCTGGAACCCTTCCCAATGGGGTTTACCCGTTACAGGGCTAAGATAACATCCACAGGACCAGCAATAACTTGCTGAAGTTTTGCACAATAGAGAGGATGCAATCTTGCACTCTCCTGACCTCTTCACAGTTGCACTGATGGGTTCAGTGGTGGGGACTCTCCATCACATTCTCTGGGGAGGATCTGTGGGAAAGGCAATCATGCCCTTTGCCTAGAGTGGAGTAAAAGCCACATATTAAGAAAAAATATATATTAAAATCTGTATTTGTGTAAATAGAATAGAATATATATTATTATGTATATATATATAAAATTTAGCTGATACTACTTTAAGGACATGTGTCTTTTGGATTGGTCAATATTTTTATTGCAAATACCCAAGCAGTGTACATGGCTTGACCAGATTCAAGCCCCTTGTTGACTTAGCTTCCCACATTTTGAAAGGATGGGCCAACAAGTGAAGGAAACATATAACTATGGGGAGAGCAGTAGAGGAGTTAAGAGCTCTTGCTGTAGCTCCTTTTCCTAATTCCTTAACAGTGAGGACAAAATGCCTATTTGAGGGACGTTAGTTTTTTTGTCACAATTAGAAGAACCACTAGCAGAAAGATACTTTTAGAAAGGTTTCTGTAAGATTGTCACCCTTTAGGATAGTAAGTGTATGATTTTTTTTCAGTGCTGTGTTTTAGATACTAATTTTTCTGAGTGTTTGGGAGATGGGGCAGCTTCTTTCAACTGCTCCTAGTTGCTTATCTTTGCACTCAAAAGCAGGTCCATTGGAGCCATTGAAAACACTCCCATTGGCAGGGCTTTGACTGCATGGCTAAGATCATGTAGAGAGTAGCCAGTTGTTAACAAATACTAAGGCTCTTGAGGCTGAAATCTTCTATGTTTACAGCTTGCTGTTCTTCTTTCCAATTATTTCTATAATGAAGGTTGAAACTTGGAATTGAAGTAATGAAATGATGAATGCAAACCTCCAACTGCATTTGATGTACACTTCTGGTTTATTATAGGTCTTGTAGTAGCATCTGGATTTCTAAGTAGTTGCATTGAGCCCCTGAGAAACTAACTGTGTTCACTGTGCTTGCAATGTAGAGGCAAAAATCTTCACGTGAGCGCTTAGAGCCTGAAACACAAAGACAGAAGGTGGATGCAGAAAGTCAGGTGGGAGAGGGCAGGGCAGCAATGGGATAACATTGCATCACATGATAGTGTCATCGGCTGAGCTGCTGCAAAGCTTTTTGACTCAAGTTTAACAAAATGTCATATTTGTCTAACATCTTATTATTTATTATTTATTATTTATTATTTA
>NW_010191367.1:0-22976 GCF_000695765.1 Mesitornis unicolor
GGCGTGTCCTGGGTCGCCTCTTAGGCTGGGGTTAGTGTCGTGGCGACATGGGGGACAAACGGTCTTAATGGGGTTTGGGGATTATTTTAAAGGAAATAACTGGGTTTATGGAATTTCCCTCCCTTCCCATCTGGCAGTGGGTGACAGACAGAGGTACACCTGTGTGTACCCAGTGCTCCAGGTCATGTCTTCTTGAAGTTGTGACCTGTAAAAACACAGATGGTTTTTAATTGCCTTCCCTGTCAAGTCCTGTAGAGCACCCAGTCAGTGCCTCTGAGGGTCCCGCGGGTTCTTGCCACAGGTAGTGGTGATCAGTATGTGTTCAACGTCGGGTTTCTCTTTATATGGAGCTGGCATTAAGGATCACGTGTACCTATGAGTAGATTTTCTGTGCTGACTCAGGAGCAGTGTTTATATGTGAAGCCAACCGAGTTCCCATCATAAGACAGGTATAAGTTTGCCAAATTTAGGGATGGAACTTTGTGTCAGAAAATTTTCCATTAATGCAATCATTTGTTCATGTACGCATTAGTTTTTGCAGAAATATGTGGGAAACAATTTGTGTATCATATAAAGCACGTATGTTAAGCTATTTCTGAAAGCAGGGGCAAATGAAGCAGTTCTGTGGGGTTGTGTCTTGGTTGTATTTTGAGGAGTTTTACCCCAAAATTCATCACATCTATCACACAACGTATTTGCCTTGTTTCCTTGAAGCAGGATTTTCAGAGTTAACGACTTGTACGCAGCACATTTGGGAGTCACCTTTGGCTATGTATTCCCTCAGGTTTGGTCAACTTAGCAACCTTTTGGAAAAAAAGAAGTCTGTGGGCTTGCACTTAATATAGGGCTCCATTAAAAAAATAATATTCAAAGCCTCCATTTGCAGCAGGTCCAAGCATGGCCGTTCTGGTGGTGTGTGCCCATGGCTGGGTAAGCTGCTGCATCTCACAGTGAGTCTGAATATTGTCACAGGAACAGAAATTGAACAAAGGGCTGAAAGCAAAATATCAGAGTTTCTCATTTGGTGACTGCTGTCCCATCTGGCTGTGTGTAAGGTAGATGCTAAGAAAAAAGCAGCATGGGGTAGTGTAATCTAGGCTGTATCATCATGCTGTGGAATAAATGAAACTAGCAAGGGCATTCTGTAAATTGCCTCTTTTGAGAGCTTAATATTGCTGCCTTGACACATTTTCAGTGTCAGCTTTTGTAATTTCTTCTGAGCCTGGCTAGTCAAAGAGGTCATCGTAGACAGCTAAATGAGCCGTTTTTATCATGCTGTAAAACATTCCCAAAGAAACAAGCAAACTAATAAAGCCAAAACACTTGTTTAAGGGATGCTTTAAAGAGATGAAGATGTATTTTGTACTCCTTTCCGCCTTAGGCCACGCTTTTGAGCTGCAATGACTCAACTTTGAAAGGGAGCCACAGACTCTAAAAGTTACTTCAGTCAGATTCTTTCTGTGCAGGCAGGCAGCACAGTCTGACATAGGTACTGGGCCCAATTTTCAAGTAAGACATTTCCCTTTCATAGCGAAATAATAATCCAGATCTATTTTTAGTACTAAAAAGAGAGGAAGTAGCAAGTTTTAAATATTTTTTTTTTGTCCAAGGCATTTAGGTCATGCTAGAAAACACTGATAGTTTCTAGTGAACCCTGTGAGAGTGTGTCTGTACTGACTGATTGAACTGCTGTCTGCAATGAAGAATGATACTGATTCCTTGTATGAAATACATAGTTGAAAAGTTCCATATCAGATTTAAGCAGTCGTACCACATTGAATAGTTTAAAATATTTTCAGCCCAAGAAACAGTATCTCCAAGACAGCTTTAGTACCCTATAGAGGCACAGAAGAAGAGACTGGCATGTTTTTACCCAACTCATATATGGATTGCCTCTACAGAGGACACTTTATAGGGTTCCTTTGGATTCTAAAATACTGTCTGATAGAAATCAGTCAAACAAGGCTGGAATCTTCCTTGCTGTTGTAAGTCAGTGGAAGCACTTCATTTTCTCTCATTCCTGTCAAACCAAGCATCAAGGTTCCCAGGTGCTGTGCGTGCCAGCTGAGGGAGCTGCCTCTCGGCTCACTGGCGATTTCCGAGTGAACCATCATGCCTGGGGGAGGCAGAACATGAAAATAAACTATTGTGTTAAATTGTTCAAACCTATGTTGCTAAAACATGTCTCTCGTGTAACAAGTATGATCATCTGCATGTCTTTTACTTTCAGGTTTCACAGATGATGACGATCATGTGCCTACCTGCGCTTTCATTCCCTTCCCTAAAACAGGCTCTGCATTCCAGCTTTTGACAGGGAAGATAAAAGTGAGCCAAAGTCTTTTCTTCGTGCTGAAGGACCAGTGCCAAAAGGAATGGAGCATTTTCACAGATATAAATAGAAGTTGATGGAGACATGCACTAACCAATATATTGAAAGTATATTGATTTGTAAATACCTTTGAAATTGGAATGAAAGTAAGCTTGGTTCTAGCTGTGGGTACCAAGCACATGAGAAATTGTCCTTAAGTTCCCTCCCTTTCAGTAATTTATATAATTCTGTAAGTGTCGCAAACAAAAATATTTGCAAGATCAGGATGACTGTTAGTAGAAGCATGATTCTCCTTTTATTTGGGTTATTTTCTTGCTACAGCAGTCTTGTGGTGAACAGGTTTGCAAAGTTCTCCCAGAAAGTACAACGATCCAATAAGCTTATTCCTCTCTTGGAGGATTTCTAGCCTTTGATATTTATGAAGAAAACTTATTATGTGATTTTTCTAGCTTAGTGGCAGATAATTGCAATATGCAGTTGGCACCCATTCAGTTGCAGAAAAATACTTCTTAAAATGAAATATCCATGCAAGGAGCACAAAAGAGAAAATAGATTAGTTTTTTTTTATCTTGATGCATATTTCACAGCCAAACTAATGCATGTCCAGTCAGTATGCCCTCCCTTAATAAAATTATTAAAAATGCAATTATAAATTGTATGCATGGATTGATTAATTTGCTTCCTGTTTGACTGACAGCTGAACTTCTGTTTCATGATCTCGTTATATAAAGAGAAATCCTACCTTGTCTGGAAGGAATGATTCTCTGAGGAGAAAGGAAAGAGGTGAGTCATGTCGGTGCTGTTTTTCTCAAGTCAGAAGAGTATTAAACCACCTCGTTTTCATTAATCTGAAGCCTACATGTGATCTCTAAGCATAACTGATCTTTCCGTGCTGTTATTTAGAAAAATGAGTTCAGGATATATTTGGATTGACAATATCAGCTTTCATGTTGAAATTGTTTTGATGAGCAAGGGACAAGTAGCCTTGCTCAGAGCAGTTTTCTTAGATGCAACAACAGAAAGCATTTGTGTTCTGTTGCTTGTGAGTCTTAACCTAGTTTTTTAGTTATTATGCCAGCTTGTTGTAGTTCAGTATGCTTACAGTAACAGTAAAGATGACCGTTCCCATGCTCAGAAGGATCTTGTCTCTATTTACTTTGTGTTTGTGGGTTTTTTTTCCCCCCTCAGATGCTTTCCTGGTGAAGAGGACATAGGGACTATTTTGGGCCTTTATTTGTCAAGAAGATAAATGCATGTCACTGAGAAGAGATCTAAGCATCACCCAGCAGTCACAATTTTGTAAGTAGAAAGACTTGAAAGATGTCTGTCTTCTCCAAAGAATGATGTAGTTGCTACTATGGAGGGCAAATAAGAAATTAATACGCATCAGGGGCTTGTTTATTGGTGGCTTCATGTACACATTCACATTTAACATCTCTGATGCTCAAAAACTATTCTAGGAATCGTCCATCTGATTTTCATGTTTGCTTTCTCTCACAGCTCTAGTGCTTGCTCTGTCATTTTGTAAGTGATGAAACAGGAAAAGAAGAGGCAGGGAAAAATGTAAAGGAAGACAGCTCAGCTGCCTGTCTTCTTGACAAACAGCTCTACTTGCGTGAGTCCTTCTAGGTAGCAGCACAATGAGAAGGGGAACATCTACTCTCATGTCAGTTATTCCAAATTATGCAGCTTATAATAGTAACAGCAGCATATCAGTTTATGGGGAGGGAACTCCTATTGTGTCAGGGCCAACAGAGTTAGACAGATGTGATTACCATAAGAAGCAAGGAAAAGGGAGCTGTGTGTGGAAGACAGCGGAGGGCTCCTGCAGTGCTGTTAAAGCCAGGGAGGGCAGAGGTGGTGTGGCATGTAAGTATTGTCTGTGCCAATTTAAACTCTGAAGGGATGAACCCGATTTTCATCTCCATTTTTTGTTCCACTTAGATTTCGGTATGCCTGAGGAAAAGGGGCTTTCGTAGCAGGTCCAAATCTTCTTCCTTTCTGCCTTTCCTTTTGGGGAATGAATATTCTTGCACACAGATGTGTTTTTTACAGGCACAGTGTTCTTAAAAAGGGAGATGGCTGGAAGTTCTTTATTATTCTCACTTTCATTCATGGCCTCAGATATCCAAAACTATGAAAAACTGCAGCTGTGGGAGGTCAGAAAGCCATGACCAGTGTAACTGAGACCCTGCAAGCTCTACTAATTCATATGGGAAAATCCAGTGAAGTATTTCTTGTTACATTTGTAAAACAAGTGGTAGAGCTTTTAGACTTCAGGATAATAAAAACAGCCTAAAGAAACTGGCGTTAGTTGTAAATATAAAACATGCAATGTAAGATTCCAGAAAAACTTTACTGTTAAGAGTTAGGAAATTCCACTTTGAATCATTAAATTGTCCTTTGACATATTTAAGTGTGAGAAAATACCCGACCACACCTGATCTGTGTTTTAATCGGCATAATCTGTCTTGAATCTCCAGGCCTAGAGGTCTGGCCACAGGTGGGTCTTGACTTGCCGTAGAACGACATTTTCCACTGCCCTTCACGTAACTCTCCCTCCCGTGCAGGTATTATTTCCCCCGTTAAACCCGTTTCGCCTAAGAGAACCCCCTCTACGTACCCGCCACCACCCCCGGTTCCCCGCGGTGCCCGCTCCGGAGCCCGCTCCGCCCATACCACGGCGCCAGGCGCGGGCGGCAGGCGGCGCGCGAGCCGCGGTCTCCCCTCAGAGCTGTGGGTGCTGGGCGGGAGCCGCTCCGGAGGTACACGGCTGTCGGGCGGGGCATCTTCCCTGCGTTCCCCGTGAGCTTTTACCAGGGTTTGGCACAACCTGCGGAGGGCTGGTGCTTTCCGTGGGGTTTGCCACACGCGCTCCGTTGGGTGGAGGCCGAGAAAAGCCTCTACCAAGGATCCCGGTCCTGCCCCGTCTGTAAACCTTGACAGATTTAATCAGAAATTATCTCAGCTTGGCAGGTACTTGACCCTGGAGTTTAACTTTAGCTCTGTAGAATCGGGAACCTCATTTTATGAAAACATTTTGGGGCTGTTAACAGTGTATAAATATTGGTAGTTAATAATTCGATCATATCAACTGTTTAAAGACATTTTTCCCCTCCCGATTTAATAAGGCTGCTTTCCCAATGATTATTGAGCAGCTAGAAACTGGTTTATTTTATGTTTAGCCCTTTGCTGCTAAATTCCACAAGTGAATATTTGATTTCTGTCTTAACTGAATTTTGTAAAAATCTAGGACTCTTCTTCACATTAAAAATAGCCAACGCATGCTAGTGAAGGGTTTGTAACAATCTTAACTTGCCCAAATACTTTTAAGTCCAGGCTTGGTATTATTAGTGAAATAAGTGTCAGGAAGGCATTATGGACAGCTTGCTAGTCACCTTTCTCACTTTGTGTCCAGCAAAGAAGAAATATGAGAGGAAATACAGAAATTTGCATCTAATTGAGACTTCATCAGGAAAACCACTGTGCTCCATTTCACGCTTCTAAGGCTGTGATCCTGAAACTGTTATGGGCATTAATAGGTGCTGTGGCTGATTTGGCTGTTCCGTTTCACTTCTTTCCTCATTTTGCCTGGTTGCAGTATGTTCAGTTGGGGTTTTTTTGCCTTTGTCAGTTCTCATTTTGCATACCGTGCCTGAAGTACCAGTGCTCTTCACTAACACAACCCTTTTATTGAGCAGTTATGTCTGTCAGCTTTTTTTACATATATTATTCTCTTTCTATTATTTATGTTTCAGGATTACTTGAATGCATTGAAGATAAAAAATGATGGAAGCTATTTGACTTAGTATACTAAGTGAGGGAGGTTCACAAATGGCTAAAACTTAGCATCTGCTACTAATTTATTTTTGGACTATCTATAAAAAAAATTGATTGCCACTTACTTATGAAAGTCTAATTTAAGTAATGCTGATCAGTTTGTCCCAAGAACAGGAGGGTATGTGCCTGGGAAGGAATTGGGGCTTAGAAGGAAGAAGATGAAAGGCTTCCCTCTAAGCTGCAAGATGATCCCATATGATGTTTGAGAAGACATGAAACTGCTTTTACATAGGTGCTAGAAATTAACGCTTACATCACTTAGGTTTATCCATAGTTACAGTCTAGTCCTTTTCTTACATATTCTGTCTTTTCTCTCTTATGGATTAGAGAGACTCTTTAGGATGCATGGAACAATGAACAGCTGAGTAAATTGTATTTGTACATATGTATTTCAAGTATTAGTAACCACCATGACACCCCTACATTTAGTGCATTATGTGATTTTTTAATTGTTTTTTTTTAGATCAGCATGTTTCAGTAAGATCAACATACGCAGTATTACTAGGATACATACAGTATGCAGGTTGCTGCAGCTCCTCTGCTTTCCATCTCTCGGAGGGTAAGTGACACAGGAGCGCAGACAACTATGTTGTAATTATTGTAGTGAAGTTTGCTTTCTACTTAGAAGTGGTAAATTGCTTAGAAAATAAGTAGACTTTTTTAGTAACTATTTGTGCACTTAAATTCCATTAGGAAGTAAAACATAAAATAAAAACCTTTGTTTTGCTTATACTTTGCTGTTGGAAGTGTTTGTATTTCAGAAACAACATGGCTTCTTTTTCTCAGTGGTAAGTTTAGGTAAGTTGTATCCAGAGATGTCCTTTCTTTTTATTATGTATTGTATTCAGACAGTACATTCTGATTCAGACCTCATCTTGCTGTTACCAAATCTGGAATAATTTTGATGTATAACTTTTTCAAATTAATTCAAATAGCAAAGATCATTCAGTTGTCAGCAGAAGTGGAAAAGAAAAATGGGTGTTCTGGGCTAACTGGATGAGACCTGAGGAATCTTTGACGTAGCGTTGTAGGAAAAAATTCTGATTCCACCCGTGTCAGTATAAATTTCAACATCTACTTCAATGGCATTTTGATGTCATCTGTATATCAGTTTCATTTCTTGTGAAACACAGGACTTTGTCTGATATTTCACGCACTGACTATGATACACAAGAAATTTGGCAGTTTCAGAGCTAAAAATACTTCCAGGGACCAGGAAAGTAGTGACAGAGCTTCCCTTAGTAGGTCACAGTTAGCAGTTCTTGGGGATCTGAAATCTAGTGAAGACTATAATAATCACGATTTGTGAGCATCTCGCAGAAGACACAACCTCATACAATTGGGAGCTAACTTGGGCTTCTCTTCATGGGAGGAAATACAGGAAGTCTAGAGTTGATCAGCAGCTGAAGACAAGAGAATGGAAGATCAAATTCATTAGAACTCATAATAACCAAGGTCCAAGTTAGTAGCACAGTATCTGTTTTGAGATTGCAGTTGTGTATTGTGTGGCTCCCCAGAGGCCATAGCCGCTGGTTCCAGTTCTCATACTTGGGTGCTCCACATTGTAACAGAGGAGTGTTCTGCAGTGTGCAGAACTGATTTAAATTAAATTAAATTAAATCTGAGTTAAGCTTGCTGTTTGAGCTTCCCCAAGCAGGAGCGCAGTGGTCACTCTGTGGTACGTATTCTTTCTTCTCTCAGCGCTTGTGTGTGTTACCTGGTCTTATATGTGTCACAGACAGTGTAAACCGCGGGATGGTTCCATCCAGTCAATTTCCTGCTTACCACTTCCTGAAACAAGACTTGAGAAGGGGAGCAGAACAGGTACAAGTAAATTCCAGGAAATCTTAGTTTAATTTTAAGGAAAACTAGGACTGAATACCACTCACATAGTAAAGTTACTACTTTCTAATGAAGTAAGGATTTGTGTAGCATTTTGCAAAATACGGATGTGCAGTAAGATCATTGCTGTGGATGGAGATTGTTCTACTCTTTTGCATATGTAGTAAGTCTTTTTGAGATATCATTTTTCAGCAAAAATCTGAGCTTCTTTTTGCTTTTTAAGTTTCTTTTTTTTTTACAGTTGTGTATGTTGCCATGACAGCAAGCGACCTTAGAACAATCTGCTCATCTACTGTATTGTAATACAGTGTGCAGTTTCTTAATGGTGCAGATGCCATCTTGCTGCAAATTTTGGAAGGACAGGCTTCTTAGCAGTTTAAACACAACTTATTTGAGGTACAGAGGTAGTGGTTCTTTTTCTAGGATCAGTTCTAATAGTAAACTTTTAACCTGAAAAGTTAGTCCAAGACAGAATGAAACAGATTGAGACAGATCTTCTGTTCCATGACTTCAAAGCTGGAGACTGTGATTTTATCATAAACAGAGTCAGAACAATTTAATCAATAGGGTCTGTTGTGCAAGAATGATTTATGGGAATTTTGTTGGCAAAATCCTCTTCTTATAAAATTACCCTGAAAGTGACATTCTGACAAAGCCATCTCATCACTCACCAAGGACTTTGGGAAACACTCGTAAATGCTGTGGTGTGGTGTGGATTTAAGGAAGTATTACCCATGTATTTGAAGGACATTGGATGTGGCTCCGAACCTGTATGCTGCAAGGCCAACAGCCCCAGCTGCTTCCAGTGTTTCACAGCCATGGGCATAAGCTAATGTGAAGCCAGAGCAACAAGGAAGGTCCATGTACAATCAGACACTTGTCTGACAGTCACGTGTTTGTGAACACTGGAAGGTTTTCATCATTTGGGTTGTATACCATGTGCATGAATACTGTGCAAGTGTATAGCAGTGGTAGCTAAATGGGAAAGCATCCCAATTTATACTGGAAACAACACCAAGAATGGTACTAAAACCAGATGTGGGAAAGCTGGAATATGGAATGGGCTTTAGAGCTCAATACAAACTCCTTTGCAGTTAATAAAAAGAGTCTCATTGTTTCACTTAGAGGTTGTCCCTAATATATCCCTCTCAGTGCTATACAAATGTATGCTTCTAGGGCTAGGTATTAAAAAATTGCATTGGAAAAGAATTCCCAATATCAATTTAATTTTGTCTGTGAACCATATAGATATTTTAAGCCTCTCTCCTATAAATTACTTCTGCAAGGCCATGTACTTCAAGTTTTAAGGTCCAGTTGCAGAACTAGATTTTTTATTATTAACGTGAAGTCTAAAACTGTTTTGACCTATAATATGTATCATTAGGCAATTATACTCTTGCTCAGTGAACTAGCGGGGGTACTTTGGTGTTGTGGTTTGGGTGGGTTTTTTTGCTGTTTTGGTTTGTTGTTCCCCTCCCCCCCAAAAAGAATAAAGTGGAAATATTTCAGAGTTTATTTTAGAAAACTGCAAGTTTAATCAGATCAGTGCAGGAAGATGCCAGGTTTGCTTCTTCAAAAATCATTCAAAGTCATGAATTAGTTCAACATTCTGTCTTCTTTCTCCTTTGGCGTTGTGGCTGTTACAAAAATTCTGTTTATGAATGCATTATGAACTGAAGTTGTCAAAATGAATATTTTTCTCCATTTGTAAAGATGTTACATAAGTGCATCTTAACGATACCCTGTGTACTTCTTACATTTTTATGTGGGCCTCCTACTGGAGTTCCTGAATAGCAGACCAGCTGACAAGGTAAGAATGTCACAGCTTGTGTGTTCTGCCCAATACAAGTGTCACACAAATATTGCTTGCAAATATATTTCAAATTCTGTAAAACCCAGTTACTAGGACAAGGTTTACGTTTATTTTATATTGCTTTTGGGTTTTAACCTGCATTTTGCTATCCAGTACAATGAGGAGCTGTGCTGAAGACCATAGGGAGCTTTAATTATAATTGGCAGTCTGCAATCCTTTGTGTTGTCAAGGAAATCATGGAGCTAATGAATGATGCTGCAAGCACTTGGTAGTGGTTTTACGCTCAGCAATTTGTGCTTTATTTTGGTGAATAAATATCAGATGGAGCTGAGAGAATACACTGATGAAACATTGTATATATGACATTTTTGCTATGCCTACCAAAGAGCCACGGCAATTATGTAATTATTTTGAGGGGTAATTTTGCCACCTAGCCTTTATTGATGTGTCTGAAGTAACAAATATCGAAGTACGATTTTTCTTTAGAAAGACATTTTACAACAGCAGTGTTAGCATGACAATGCTTAGGGAAGTGTCAGTTACTATGGGCAGAAGACAAGTCTCCTATAGTGCTGTAGGAATCAGATGTTCAGTGTTATTTTGAACGTATAGAATGATATGTAATGATTATAAGAAAGCATACTCTGAAGCCATTTTCCTAAACAATATCAACAAGAAAATAATATCGAATCTAGTATCTTATCTGCAGTTACTAATGCTTTAATCACTAAAGTAGTTTCTCATTATTTTCTTCCATTTATCCTGTTTATGTTTTTGAAGATACACTATCATATTAGATTGATCTATTTCAGATTGTTTTTCTCATCAAATTCACGATGTGAGGCTATTCTTCTAAGAGCTTCTTGTTGCATAAATTTTGAATTCTTACAGACACTTGTATGTCGACTACCAGAACTAATTCAGTTAAATCTTTAAATATTTAAAGAATAGCTATTCTTGGATTTTTCATAGCTTTAATTATGTTACAAATCTTACAGTGGGGGTAGAAAAGCAGAAATAAAACATAGTTGAACAAAGGTGTAGGTAAGAGCTTTCTGAAGGGTTAAAAAAATCAAGTTCTCAATGTTAGAAAGAAATCACACTGGAATGCTCCTTGATTTCATTTTTTTCTTGGTCACAAGCTGAACTTCAACACTGGCAGCAGCAGAAGTCTCGTGTTTTTATGGTTTTGTGTTGCACTACTCTTAAATTAAGGAGATAGTTTTTTTAGAGTACATTTCCCTGAACTCCCACTCTGACTTAGCACTGTAATGGAATGTGGCTTAGCTGTTGTCTGGGATGCTTCATATGTCAGTACTAAGGAAAAGCTGAATTGACTTGGATGCTCCTGGAATCTGCCTTTCACTTGTGATGTTCTGACCTGTTGTGCTTTTTGCAGACCAGAAATATACCATGAAATTATTGGAGACCAATATTTGGCCATTCAGTTTTGAAAATGTACTTAAATATATTTTTTTGAAAGAAATCCATAAACTAAAAATTCAAGTAAGCAATTTTAACAGTTACTTTTTTGTCTTGTTTTTGGCTGGAGAGTGGTATGTGCAGGTTCTGGACCAGCTGCATTTGCTGGCTGTATGCTGAGCTGAATTTCCTAAATAGAGTCTACCCAGAGAACCAGAGCTCTCCATATCCATCATCTCTATCTTCAGCTTCACAGAACTCAGAATTTTCTCTGGGCTCTGCATTGTCTTCACAGGAAGCTCCTATGTGGAAAGCTCAGGGAGAAGGGAAAGACTGATGGCCTCAGGCCTGTTCTATGACTTGTGTTTTAAGCACAGTAAGATAGTACAGTTTTAAAAGCCCAAAATAGGCACCCGTTTAGCAATGTGGTCATCTCAACTGGAAGGTCTAAATGGAGCAGAAGGGAATTATTTTCCCCTCACACTGCCATTTGTAGGATGAGGAAGAAATCTGGCACAACTGGAATTTGTTAGAGTCAAAAGGTTCCCTGATTTGATAGCAACCAGTGAGACACCTAGAACACTAGAGCAGCATCAAATGTGTTAAATTTGTTCTGTATAATTCCAGGCACGTCAATATTTGCACTTTTGGTATGGAAACTTGATAACTTCTTAATAGATAATTTTACAAACTCTGACTCCAGCTCTTTTTATATCCGCTGACCAGCTCATGTATCTGGACAAGGTGATAAAATTTGGTTTTGAAACAGCTTCACAACAGTTTAAACATGCAGGAATGTGACTACGCTCAGCGAGGGAAAAGGAGGACTATAACTCTTACTCATCTTTTCTCTGCATCATGTGTTACCTGAGCCTGTGCCTTAAGTCACTATCTACTCCTCAGTGAGCTGTTAAAGCTTTAAGGTCAACGGGTCTGCAGAAATACTAAAATGATGAATTTGTTCTCATTTAAACAGAAATATTTTTGCTTTCTGATGCACATTTGAAATGTCAGCCCTGATTAATTGTAACTAAAGGTGTTTCAAGCCCATTTCTGGAAGCTGTTGCAAACAACCAGGGCTACCTGCGTGTTAGTTTTGATCCTCTTTGTCAGAAGCACTGTTCTTTCAGTGAGTTTGACTATAGAGATAGCTGAGTATTTTTATTATTTTACATATTTTTAAACCTGGGATTGCAACCTGCAGAAGTTTTTTTGACTGACAGCCACTAGAGGGCACTATGTGATTGTAGCTTTTCTAAGTAGGGTGTGGTCGCCAAATAACGAAATACAACATGAAGTTAAAATATGAAAGGCTTTTTTCATTACATTTCTGAAGAATCCTCTTGTGTTTTTCACAAAATAAAATATATTAAAGAAAGATGTTACCACCTCTGGCATTTTTTTTATACAGTTATTACTCTTAGTGGGAACTCCTTCCATCAACATTTAATTCTTGCTCAGCAATTTCACAGGGGTCTGTAATGTATCCAGGAAAAGTCCACTACAGAAATTAATGTATGGGGTGTTTTTACCATAAGAGATGATGCTTTGGCATATGCTATATTGGTAACCTTTTGTGAATCTAGTTCCATTTTAGCTTGGTTCTTAGAAAAACATTTACCTCGAATCATTATGATTCAGCAAGCCATGAATGGGGTGGATCTGTGTAAAATACATGAGCAAACTCTTAGAAGTGGTGATTTAAAGGGAAAATACTGCATTAATTAATCTACTCGTTTCTTTCCGATCCTAGTATTTGATGTTTCCTTATCTGATTGACAGTGTATTTCTGTAGATCTCATATGGCCCATTTCCCATATTCCCCCAGAAACGAAAATGGCATTATTCTTTTCTTTTGAAGTACCAGTGCCTTGAGGTGGTTTTGCTGGGGTTTTCTGTTGGTTTTTTTCTCTGTATTTTCATACTGCCTTCTGAAATCAGCTGTCAGAGACCTTGGTATGTTTATGCATTGTCCTCTTAAAGCTCTTCTGTGGTTTTTGGGAGGACTTTTTAATTGAGGTCATTGGTATCTTTCAGCTTATTGTATGAGCTGAAGATGGAAAGGCTGGAGCTTAAAACTTGCCAGTGACTGTAGAGGAAAACGTATTCTCAGAAGATAGGGAGCAGACCAGAAGTTTGAAGTTTTCATCATCATGTCTGCAGTTCTATTTACAGCAAGTGATTAGTGCAGCTGTGGCCAGCAAAGGGATTGTTGCAGAATGGTGTTTCTTTTCTTTATGAATTGGTGCTTAGAGGCAGAGCCACTTATTACACTGAAGTGAAATTTTACTACTTCTGTCGGCATTATTGAGTCAGAGCAGCTGTAGGGGAGTAAACTGGATTCTGAAGAGATTAAATGTTAGGGTCAGCTGTGTAAACATGTTACAACATGTGGTGATGTGGAAGACCATACCTATGACAGTGGTATTTGTCACATAGGAACCTAAATAGATCAGACTAAAGAAAACCCTACCTTGAGCTGCAGATCCCCAACTTAGTTTGCCAGCACGTTTATGTCAGTGTTAGACTTGAAAACTTAACTAGCAGGTTTGGTTTGAAGTACTTGGTGACAAAGCCCACATTGCTTCTATGGCAGTGGAAACAAACTATTAAAAAAAATCACAGGTGTCCCCATATATTTGTTTGGGTTTTTCGGTAGTTGTTCTTCACCAGTTATGAAGAAACTTTATATGAGAGACTACATTTCTATTTACTTTTACAGTACCAGAATGCTTACCTGGGAAGTCATTTGGCCACATGGAAAGTGTTACTGGCTTTGAATTAAGTGATGAAAAGTAAAAAATTACTCAAGCAATTCGTTTAAGCAACTTAGATTACAGTCGTAACGATTGAAGAAGCATGAACAGTTCATTAAAATCCATGATCTCTCATGGAAGTTTATAAATCTGCAAATATCTGAGGGTCAGACCTTCAGAAGGAAGCTCTTCTATATTTCTTGGTGATTAGAGTGTATACTTATGTGATTGATTTGCATGGTTGCATTTATTTGAATGTAAAGTAATCAAAGTTTGTAGTTAACTCTTCATTCTTTTTCTTCTGGCTTAGCTTCAGTAGGAGAAGGTCAGTACCTATACACTTCACATTACTGCTTTTTGTTTGAACCATTTTTATGTTCGTAAGTCAGTGAAAATACTGAAATTGTGTTCTGTTTCAAAATTTATAATTAATTAATCTTTATGACTTAAAATACATAGATGAAATTAATGGAGCTTTTTATGTTTTAAAGTGCACAGACAAATAAGAGAAAATTCATTAATATAGAAAGGCTTAAAAAAAATAAATGTGGCCTTAATTTCCCAGGAAAGCAGCTATTCAAATGATGTCTAATGGATTTTGTAGGGGATGCTCTATCACTCACAGGGCCAGGAAAGAAACAGTTTCATATCCTCTGAAAATTGCTGAGGGACTCCAGAGGTTTCTTTGCTCAACCTGAATTATCTCCAAATCTTTAAAATGTTTGCAGTGTGGAGTTTGGGGAAGAAAGGATGGTCACCTGAAATATGCCTTATTGCGTTTAGATTATTTTCTATGAATTTTCCCACCTGCTTTCTAGGACTTAGCACAGGTGTTTGCTATGAATTTTCCTGATGTCTTTCTGAGAATTTTCCATGATGCTTTCTAGGATTTTCTCTTATGTGTTTTAGAAATGCCTCCAAGTTCCTTCTAGGAATTCCCCTAGGGAAGTTTCCAGGAATGTCCCCAAAACATTCTAGGATTGTTTTGGGGTGCTCTCTGGGAATGTCCCGATGCTTTCTGGGAAATTTTCATGTGCTTTCCAGAAAATTTCCCTATACTCTTTTGAAATTTCTAGGAAATTCTGAGGTTTTATGGGAATTACCTGGGGCATTCCAGGAACTCCAGTGTTAAATGTACTCCTAGGAATTCCTGCAACTGCCCTACAGTATGTAGAGCATTCCTGTGAAACCCTGTCTCTTAGTAGGCTTCTCCAGGACATTTTTGGAATTTGGAGGAAGGAGATGTCTAGAATTTTGCTAAGAACTCCTGCAGCTTGCTAGGTGTTTTCTCAGGTTTTCTCACTATTTCAGGTTGAAAAGTCGTCTTAGTAATTTTGGGAGTTTTGTAAGACTCTTCCTAGATTTTTCCTAGAAATTATTGAAGTTTTTTGGAGTTCTCCAAGTCTTCTTTTAAATTCTAGAGTCTATAAACCTTTTAGGAATATTTGAGGCTTTCTAGGAGTTTTCCTGGACTTTGTAGGACATCCTGGGTCAAGAAACTTCCTAGGAATACCTAGATTGAGACCTAGGCTACGATTCACTGTATTGAGAAATTTTCAAATAATTTCCTAGCACTTTCTCAGAATTAATTGATCTAGAACTTTTCTAGGAGTTTCCCTGGCCTTTGTAGGTATTCCTGAATGTATAACCTTTCTAGGAATTCCTGGACTAAGGCCTTTTCTAGGGTTTACTGGACCTACAACGTTTCTTGGAATTTTCTCACTTGTTATGGAGATCTTTGGATCTAGAATCTGAGGTACTTCCTGTGCTGTTCTAGGAATTTACCATCCTAGGTTTAGACTATTTCTAGGAATTTTCCCAGGTTTTCTAGGAAATCTTGAATCTAGACTCTTTATAGGAATTGCCTGCAAAAATTCTTATCAGAATTGCAGTAGTTCCTCATGTCCCATATGCCCTGATTTTGCTTCAAGACCTAGAAATAGATTTTACCTCTTTTTTTTATTTTTTATTTTTTTCTTCTTTCTCCTATCGGAGATAAGCATCTGTCATATGCATAATTGAGTAGCTGTAGGCACTCTGCAAAAAACCCTGCCGCTCAAAGCGCTTGAATTCCTGGTTTAAAATCAGTTACCACAAAAGTTATTTTCTTTTCCTCTCTTAAAATTCACCACATCATACATTGCTCCCAGGAGTGATAATAAAACAGCTTCCTGAGTGAAATCTGCATTCCTTCCTCTCTCTGACTTGTGTCTCTCTCACAGAGCCTTCTTCCCCAGAACCTCTTCAGAGCAGCATTTTTAGTAGAATTTGGAAAGCATTTGTTTGTAGTTGGCACCCCTGTAATCCCTGTTAGCATTCCCCGTTCCTCCATAAACAAGCGCATCAATCTATTCTCTGAAAAACATTTCATTCTCCTGTCACCTTCCTTGCCTGCTTGAACCACAAAGAAGAGTGACTGGATGAGGAAAAGCCATCCATGTACCTGGCCGTAATCTCTGCAGCACCCCCTTCCACCAAAGAGCCACTCCTCCACTGAAGAACCAGCCATTCCTGCATGAAGGACGTCTATAAATAACGAACACCTTTCTTCAGTGCAGGACATAAGACATCAGAAAATGTGTTGTGCCTATCTGTTGGGTACAGCAGGACAGGGTTTTCCTCTGGGCCAGAGTCTGAAGAGCTGCAAGTTTCTCAAAAGGAACACAAGCAGACAGGGAGAGAAAGATAGGAGATAATTGCAGGATGCCATTCCTGTTGTTTGGAGAACTACAGAAGTTCTGAGAAATGAACATCACTGCTAATTCAGGCTCCCCCAGGTCTTGAATCTGTCCAGAGTGATTTAGGTACACAGGGATTTCCAAAGACATCACTGATGGAAGGAAGCTCAAAGCTGCCTGAAAAGACATCACATAAGTGACTGCAAGTTTCCGCTGACTTCAGTGAATGTTAGCGCTCTGTGCACTAATAGAAATAGCCCACTTACTGCAGTGCAGTCACATCTGAGGAGTACAGCAGTTAGACTGTATACAGTGACATGACAATGACTTTAGAACCTTGTGAGTCTGTCCTTCTGCCAGTGAGAGAAAGTTTTGCCACTGACAAAAGAGGAGCAGATATTTCAAGCTACCTGACAGGAAGAAGAATATAACACTGTTAAGTGTTAATGCATAACAATATGGCATGTAATATATCCTTTGAGGTTAAGTGTAAGAAAAGTATCAGCTTGCCAAATTTATGGACTAGATAAAAGACTCCTGTGGACCTCATTAGTTCGTATATGATCTCCTTTGCCTAGCATGATGCATGCAAAGGCAAGTTAAAATGTTTACTGTTGTCCTCCTGCCAAACACTAGGAGCCAAAACCTTAATTGGAATTAAAAAATATGTTTATATATTTTCCTTTAGGGCACTGAAGTTTTAAACTGGTATAAGACACATGGCTGTTCTCAATACTGAGTTAATTTTTGTGGTCTAATTTCACATTGAGAGTAAGTCCAGTCTTGCCCAAATGTTCAGTTGCAGAAGTGATTATATTTTCCTGAGAGTGAGAATGATCTTCGAGATGTAGGGGACATAGGGACATGGTGTTGTCTGATCAGTTGGTAGCTCCATGTTGGAGCTACCTGAAAATTTCTAATCTTACTGGCTTGCTTTTGGCACAGAAAAAAAAAGGGGGGAAAAAATTAGTTTGTCCATGTAATTTATAAATATGTGCATACTTCTGTGCAAGTTTCTTACTAAGCAAGGTATAATCTACAGATACATGTATTTTGCACAAGGAGGTGCTGGTCCCTTACGATTCCAGTAAGAAAGACATTTAACTGCAGTAAGTGTCACTTAAAATGGTATTTATAAGAGCGAACACTATAAGGAAAGAGCAGTACAGATAATCTTTTGTTGCTCTAGATGCTAGGAACCCTGAGTGGTGTAGCATCTGTGTGCTGTGCAGAACCCATCCATAGAAGAAGCTCTTCCATTCTGGTCATTCAAGCTATTACAGAATTTTCTTACAAGAGAACAACTCTATTCATTGTTTCTACTGTCAAACGAGAAGGATGTTTGCATGAGAACTTGTGCTGCACTTGTAGATAAAGGGAAGGCCACGCAGGTGACATAATGATCGGTGCTAAGTGGGAGCTGCCTGCAGGCTCTGCTGTTACCATCAGCTGGCTGAGTTTGTCCTGCAGCCAGGAGTTTGTGCATCCTGAAAGCCACGTTGTACATTCAGTGTAATGCAGCACAGCACAGCCCTGGACCCACCGAGGCTAACTGCTATGTGGATCTCTAGCTGCTCAATGTACAATTGTCTTCCAGTCAGGACACGTATGTGTCCTTCCTACAGCTCAGTGGAAGACTGGAAAACTCCACCTCCCAGGTGAAGTATGAGCTAGGAATTGAATCTGTGACCATAATCATAAAGGCTCCCACATCCTTGCCACATTGCTGCTTGAGAAATGTTAAAGTGCTTAAATGTCTCATATACTGAACGGAATGAGACTGTTGGCTTTTAGCTTACCATTCAATAAATGCACTTTGTACCTACTAACAGTAGAATGATCAGCAGATGATCATCAGTTGAGATAAAATACCTTCTCTTCTATTGCACAGAACAGACCAAAGGCTAGCCCGGGCTCATATCCCTTTCCAGTCTTAGAAGGAAAAAGGTGATACACATGGGACACCATGCTGAGCAGAATAATGGCATCACCTACCTTTGGGATTCTGGTAGTCAAACTCAGCTTGTGATGACTTAACACCAGCTGGCCATGTTCAACACACCTGATACTTCCTGAAGCCACTGTTAAACTCGGGAAGAAATTTCTTGACATTGAGATGTCTGATGCTGTATAAATGCAAGTAAAGTAACTAGCAGTAATCACTACAGAGAGATAAAATGGAACCACAGGATAAAATGGTATAAAAATACTAGTAAAGGAGGAATTAGATAATTGATAGGTCTGTAGCTTGAACAGGTAGGATTCAGTAACATAATTGGAAGGTTACAGTTTCTCCCTTTCCTTCCTTCCTTTTCACATTATGTTGTTTCACCCAAGTTTAAGAAGACTAGCCAGAGTCGCTCCAACTAAGCAGGTGTGGAACCATTTCTGGGAATGGAGCCATATTTTTGAAAGTGACGGCAGAGAGAACAGTCTACAGGAGCGGGTTGTTAGAGCTTCATAATGTTGTGAGTTCAATTTAAGACTCGTGCATCTTTGGCTCATAGTGTTGTGTAGAACTGGCTTACCTTCCCACTAAGCATGAGTCATTCTTCTTGATTAATTGATTAATGCTGATAATAAAATTATTTATTAAAAGCCCTGTAGGAGGAGAAATAATCACTGAGGCACTGTGGGAATGAGGGAGTCAGCTGCCTGTTTAGCATACCCTTTAGAAGCTACAAAATGCCTCTTTCATGATCACTACATATTAGTAGTAGCCAGCATTTGAGACGTTTGAACTGCAAATCTGGCATGATGAGTTAGAGAAAGCCATTCTTTTGTGCTTCCTGTTGTAATGTTACATTGAATGGGTGTTATGTCAAGGGAATGACTACAATCAGAAACACAAAGAAGTTAAAATTAAGAACTAAATGATACTTCGTTTACAATGCTTGTAAACAATGTTAGTCAAACTGACTGGCTTTTATAAAAACTGTAGTATTTGGTCAGCATATTTCTTTTCACAGCTTCTTTTGAGCCAGCTCCAATTATAATCTGAAAAGCACCTTTACGGGCAGAAAAAACAAACCTTCAGACAAGAAAATGAATTGTGAAAGCAATCCATTTCCCTTAGCTCAGGTATCTTTTTTTTTTTAATGTGTATTTTTTCCCTAGAAAAGGACATGTTTTCTGAAGTAGATGTTTCAAGCAGGTCCTTCATCTCAGTGAACTTTTTGCAACTTAATTGGGTAGGTTAAGATCTAAAAGTTACAGTATAAAGAATGATACCTTTTTTCTCATTTTATCATCTAGTGTTTTCTCTTTCACTTGCTGCAAATCTAGCAGCAAACTGGAAAATAAGATTCTAGAACTCTCATTAATTTCTTTATATGAGCTAGTTGGACATGTCCTGAAATAAACTAGTTAAACTAAAAGGCCAAGCAAAACATCTGCAGGATATGGAAAGATATCTGCCCACATACTGTAAAGAAGGGAAGTATTGAAATTGGATAGTTCTACCCTTTTTGATGTGGAATTTTTAACCAAACACTAATGGTGCTGGAAATTTAATATTGCAATTAACATGCTGCTGATCGGTCTAGCTGTTATACTTAGTATTGTAGTATCTGTTCTAACACAACTGTCCGTGTAAGTGTTGAATGCTTTTCATCTTCAAAGGTAATACAGATGATTTTCATAATGCACTTGGGAAAACACTAAATTTACATTTGCCCAGTACCTCGAATAAGGGTGCCCTGTGCTGTGAGTTGGACTTCTGTGTGCTGTCAGGCAGAGCAACCTGCATGAGGTGGTCATGAACACAGAAGGAATAGAAACTGTGCTTAGAACTTTGGAGCTCAGTAGTTTCATACCTGGACTGCAGTCAGTCTCCTGAGAACTGCCTGCTGGTTTCTTCTGTCTGTAACTGAAGAGAGAATTTTTGAGTGTACTGTCATAATCTGCCTGCATCTGACGACATCATGCTCTTTCAAAATGCATCTGAAAACTGTGGAATGCCATTCTTGTAGGCCTGCCAGTATTGGACTGAAGGACTGTTATTGCCTGGAGCCAGTGTTTAAAGAGTATTTAGTAGTCCTTGAATTCATGACACCGAATACAATGTTTAGTCAGAAGTCAGAAAAGGTTACACACAGTTAAGAATTCAAATGATAGCAAATTTTGTATCTTTAAAAGAGTTTTCACTGAAAAGGCGGGAAAGTACATTTTGAAAGCTGTGCAACATGATAGTGAAAAATCTTGTTGATAGACTCTTCATTTCTTTCTTTTGTACAGTAGTCAAACAGAACATCTTCTAGAAAAGAAATCTTACCCAAGTATACCAAAACTTATCCCAAAATATGAAATGAGTGATTTGGAAACTGGATCATGATTTTGTGTCAGAGAAATATTTAGTTGACTGATGTAAGGAAACACTTGTTTTGTCATGGGTTAAAAATATGTCATCCTCTCATTCTTTTTTTACTCTTGAGAAAAGCTATTTTATGTCTGTCTTGGTGGTATGAATACAGTTTCTTATCCTTTTCATCATTTAGCAGACGCTTCTAGAACTGTAATATTTGGCCAAGTGTGGTGAAGAATCATTCAGCGAGCTGCAGGGCACATGCCCCATTCTGTCTTGGCTTTGTCACTGACCTTGGGCATGTCTCTTTGCTTAGGGACACATAAACAAGTTACTTCTGCGCAAACTGCTGTGTGAACCTGAAGTGCATCACCTTCTCGGCCGTGTTGCCAAACAGATATTCTTACCTCAGGACAAGAAGATAATCCACCTCACATTTACCTCTTGAGGACAGACAAGTGTCTATCCTCTTCTGAAATAATTACTTTTTAGGATAAGGCTGTGCATGTATCTATTTCTCATGGAATAACCGGAGCTCTTCAAGTTTATACTTCTGCTTGCCCTGCAGAAACTTATTTCTGTATTCTTATCCTCTGCATCTTTCTTTGTGCCCATAATGTTTTTAATAGTTTTATTGAAGTAGTATAAGATCCCCAGATAAAAGTGGAATAGGTGTAATAATTCCTTTTTTACATATAAGATATAAATGATATGACAGTGGATTGGGATCAGAACAGCATACTTTGTTGGCTTATTTCTAGTCTTGATTTGTTATAACTAAAGCTGTGGGAATAACTTTTTTTTCTTCTGGCTCCCCAGTTGAATAGAAATATTAGACATTAAAAGTACCTTGTTTACAGCTTACTCAAATTAAAGGCCTTTATATTTTTCCCATAAGTTGCTATGTTAATTAACTTTTGAAGCTAATAAAAAAAACCCAACTCAATAGACTTTAAAAAATATTTTTCCCTTACATAATTTCCTCAAGTGAATGGAGATTCTTCAATAATTTAGTGAACCTAACTGCATTTCATTCTATTCTGTTTCATTTAATAAGTGAGTGTGCACCCTGCATGAGAAAAAGTAATTTGGATGAAAAATTTCACCCCAGAAATGATTGCACTTCAGCTTTTATGGTAAAATTAAGCCATTTTAATAACCAACAACCACTGGAGTGATCCTGCTAGAGCGCTTGCCTACAAGGGAAGGTGCTTGTTTGCATGCTTAGTTCGAGCAATTCAACTGAAAGCAGGGGGTTTTGCAGGATTATTTTTAGGGGTTAGGCTCCCTACTCTATCTTGCTGTAGTGTAAGAGTCATGTCTCATACAAGAGAAATGGCTGGAGTACAGCTGGTGTGAAGGTGAAGAGGAGTTCTTTTAGCTGAAACGAGTTGTTCAGTTGATTCAGCAGTATCACGGAACGGCACCTTCAGTTTCTCCATTCGAGAGAAAAAACGCATTCTTGAGAACCTGAGATTCTTTGATGAAGTGTATTTGTTGACTAAATATTTTTTGCACATTCTAACCTGAGCATAGACACTACTTACAAATAAGAGGGTTCTAATTCTGTATGAAAGCTGAATATTAAATGCTTTGTATGTAATTTGGTGCCTAGTTCTCCAACTGCTAAAATGCAGGCTTGCTTGCAAAACTTTTATGTGCAGCACATCATGAAGCAGGTAATTACTATAGTCACATACAACTAACTGGCTAGCTCTTTCTGTGTCTTTATTGATATTTGCTTTATTTGCCTAGTTCCTGAAGTTTCTTTTCTCTCCCAGTTTTTTCATTCACATCGTATGTATGAAGGAGACAGTGATATCCTTCAAGATCACAGTGGCTTTGTTGTTTGTGATCATTCTAGTGTAGGAGCAGGAAAGCAGTTTCAGCTGTGCAGGCAAAAGTGAATTTTGCAATAACTAATTACCCTTGGAGGGTGGGGCTTGCTTGGGTAGCAGGAGTAAAGCCAGAGAGTCGTGGTCAATGGGGCGGA